>NW_024609658.1:0-289455 GCF_018296145.1 Oncorhynchus tshawytscha
TTCAGCAAGTTGCAGCATTGAAATGTGGAAATAAGCACTTTTCCATAAACAAGCTCTAAATCATGTTTGATGCACTCTGGATACAATGTTTTAAACAGAACTGTTCAAACTAGATGATTAGAACACTGTAGACAATTTTCAGCAAGTTGCAGCATTGAAATACAGAAATAAGCACTTTCCATAAACAAGCTCTAAATCATGTTTGATGCACTCTGGATACAATGTTTTTACATAACTGTTCAAACTAGATGATTAGGAACACTGTAGACAATTTTCAGCAAGTTGCAGCATTGAAATACGGAAATAAGCACTTTTCCATAAACAAGCTCTAAATCATGTTTGATGCACTCTGGATAAAATTCCATAAATAAGCTCTAAATCGTGGTTTGATAATCTGATACAATGTTTTTTACAGAACTGTTCAAACTAGATGATTAGGAACACTGTAGACAGTTTTCAGCATGTTGCAAATTGAAATGCAGAAATAAGCACTTTTCCATAAACAAGCTCTAAATCATGATTGATGCACCTGGTATAAAATGTTTTTGTTTATGTTCAAACGAGATGATTATGAAACACTGTAGAATGACAGCATTTTCCAACAAGCTCGAATCATGTTGATGACTTGGGATAAAACTTTTGTTTATGTTATCTGAGATGTTATGAAAACACTGTAGAATGCACAACAAGCACTTTCCATAAACAAGCTCTAAATCATGTTTGATGCACTCTGGATACAATGTTTTTTTATAAATGTTCAAACTAGATGATTAGGAACACTGTAAACAATTTTCAGCAAGTTGCAGCACTGAAAGAGGGTAATAAGCAATTTTCCATAAACAAGCCTAAAATCATGTTTGATGCACTCTGATACAATGTTTTTAAACCCACTGTCAATCTAAACTGAGATGATTAGGAACACTGTAAAGACAATTTTCTATGCAAGTTGCAACATTGAAAATGCAGAAATAAGCACTTTTCCATAAACAGGCCTCTAAACCATGTTTGATGCACTGGATAAACTGTGATGTTTATTCGAGATGTTATGAGAAGCACCTTAGAATGCATAAATAAGCCTGTTTCCATAAACATGCTCCTAGATCATGTTTGAACGCATTCTGGACAGAGACTTTTTGTTATGTTTATTCGAGCATGTCATGACAAACACTGTGAGAATGCAGAAAATTAGCACTTTTCCATAAACTAGCTCTAAATCATGTTTGATGCACTCTGGATACAATGTTTTAAACATAACTCGTTCAAACCTAGATGATTAGTGAACACTGTAGGACAATTTCTTTCAGCATGTTGCAACATTGAAATGCAGAAATAAGCACTACCTTTCCATAAACAAGCTTTCTAAAATCGTGATGACGCACTCTGGACGTCCAATGGTTTGAAACCTGTGCTGTTCTGATCTGAGATGATTATGGGCACTGCGAGATGCAGTTTTCATGCATGTAGGCAACGTTTGAAATGCAGAAATAAGCACTTTTCCATAAACAAGCTCTAAATCATGATTGATGCACTCTGGATACAATGTTTTAAACATAACTGTTCAAACTAGATGATTAGGAACACTGTAGACAATTTTTCAGCAAGTTGCAACATTGAAATGCAGAAATAAGCACTTTTCCATAAACAAGCTCTAAATCATGTTTTGATGCACTGGATGAAAACTGTTTATGTTGAGATGGATTGTGAGCATCGAGATTATGAAAGTACTGTAGAATGCATAAATAAGCACTTTTCCATAAACAAGCTCTAAATCATGTTTGATGCACTTCTGGATACAATGTTAAACATAACTGTTCAAACGACGATTAGGAACACTGTAAGACACTCAGTAGAAGTTGCACACATTGGAAATGCACTTTTCCAGAAACAAGCTCAACGCGTTGTTTGCACCTGATACAACGTTTTCAAACATGACTGTTCAAACCATGACGATCGACCGCAGTAGACACTCTTTCAGCAAGCGTAGCAATGTTATAAAGTAATAACTGTCCATAAACAGCTCCAACGATGCTTTGACACCTGGATACAATTTTGCTGGGCATGCTATTTGTCAGACTAGAGATTTGAACACTGTGACATTTCAGCAAGTTGAAACATGAAACGCATACTTTTCCATAAACAACTCTAAATCATGATTGATGCACTCTGGATACAATGTTTTAAACATAACTGTTCAAACTAGATGATTAGGAACACTGTAGACAATTTTCAGCAAGTTACAGCATTGAAATGCAGAAATAAGCACTTTTCCATAAACAAGCTCTAAATCATGTTTTGATGCACTGGATAAAACTGTTATGTTATCGACGATGTCAGGAGAGCACTGCAGAACATAAATGAAGACACTTTTCCATAAACGCTCCAACCATTGACGCAATCGGGATAAAACCTATATGTATGCTTTTATTCGAGACGCATGAAAACACCAGACTGCATAACAGCCACGTTTTCCATGAACAAGCTCTAAATACGATGTTTGAGGCATCTGATACAATGCATTTAAACATAACTGTTCAAACTAGATGATTAGAACACTGTAGACAATTTTCAGCATAGTTGCAACATTGAAATGCAGAAATAAAGCACTTTTCCATAAACAAGCTCTAAATCATGATTGATGCACTCTGGATACAATGTTTTTAAACCTAACTGTTCAAACTAGATGATTAGGAACACTGTAGACAATTTTTCAGCAAGTGCAACATTGAAATGCAAGAAATGACTCTTCGTCAAACAAGTCAACAAGTTTTTAAATCGATGCTTGCAGTGCATACTGGATGATCCAATGGTTTTACACATACTGTCTATCTAGATGATTAGAAACATTAAATCAGTGATCAGACAATTTTCATGCATGTTGCAGCCACATTGAAATGCAGAAATAAAGCACTTTTCCATAAACAAGCTCTAAATCATGTTTGATGCACTCTGGATACAATGTGAAACTATGTTCAAATCTGAGATGATTAGGAACATGTGGACAGTTTTCAAAGTTGCAACGATGAAATGCAGAAATAAGCACTTTTCCATAAACAAGCTCTAAATCATGATTGATGCACTCTGGATACAATGTTTTAAACATAACTGTTCAAACTAGATGATTAGGAACACTGTAGACAATTTTTCAGCAAGTTGCAACATTGAAATGCAGAAATAAGCACTTTTCCATAAACAAGCTCTAAATCATGATTGATGCACTCTGGATACAATGTTTTAAACATAACTGTTCAAACTAGATGATTAGAAACACTGTAGACATTTTCAGCAAAGTTGCAGCATTGAAACTACAGAAATAAGCACTTTTCCATAAACAAGCTCTAAATCGATGTTTGATGCACTCTGGATACAATGTTTTAAACATAACTGTCTATTTTGAGATAAAATTAACAATGTGGGCAGTTTCTCAGCATGTTGCAACATTGAAATGCAGAAATAAGCACTTTTCCATAAACAAGCTCTAAATCATGCGTTTGATGCACTGGATAACACTTGTTTTTTGTTATGTTGAGATTGTTATTCGAGATGTTATGAAAACACTGTAGAATGCATGAATAAAGCACTTTTCCATAAACAAGCTCTAAAATCATGTTTGATGCACTCTGATAAAACTTTTTTGTTATGTTTATTCGGTGATATGGAAACACTGTAGGAATGCAGAAATAGCACTTTTCCATAAACAAGCTCTTAAATCATGATTGATGCACTCTGGATACAATGTTTTTAAACATAACTGTTCAAACTAGATGATTAGGAACACTGTAGACAATTTTCAGCAAGTTGCAACATTGAAATGCAGAAATAAGCACTTTTCCATAAACAAGCTCTAAATCATGATTGATGCACTCTGGATACAATGTTTTAAACTATAACTGTTCAAACTAGATGATTAGGAACACTGCAGAGACAATTTTCAGCAAGTTGCAACATTGAAATGCAGAAATAAGCACTTTTCCATAAACAAGCTCTAAATCATGATTGATGCACTCTGGATACAATGTTTTAAACATAACTGTTCAAACTAGATGATTAGGAACACTGTAGACAATTTTCAGCAAGTTGCAACATTGGAAATACAGAAATAAGCACTTTTCCATAAACAAGCTTTCTAAATCATGTTTGATGCACTCTGGATACAATGTTTTAAACATAACTGTTCAAACTAGATGATTAGGAACACTGTAGACAATTTTCAGCAAGTTGCAACATTGAAATGCAGAAATAAGCACTTTTCCATAAACAAGCTCTAAATCATGATTGATGCACTCTGGATACAATGTTTTAAACTTAACTGTTCAAACTAGATGATTAGGAACACTGTAAGACAATTTTCAGCAAGTTGCAGCATTGAAATACAGAAACATAACTGTTCAAACTAGATGATTATGGAACACTGTAAACAATTTTCAGCAAGTTGCAACATTGAAATGCAGAAATGCACTTTGCATAAACAAGCTCTAAATCATGTTTTGATGCACTGGATAAAAACTTTTTTGTTATGTTGAGATTGTTATTCGAGATGTTATGAAAACACTGTAGAATGCATAAATAAGCACTTTCCATAAACAAGCTCTAAAATCATGTTTGATGCACTCTGATAAAACTTTTTTGTTATGTTTATTCGAGATGTTATGAAAACACTGTAGAATGCAGAAATAAGCACTTTTCCATAAACAAGCTCTAAATCATGTTTGATGCACTCTGGATACAATGTTTTACAGAACTGTTCAAACTAGATGATTAGGAACACTGTAAGACAATTTTCAGCAAGTTGCAGCATTGAAATACGGAAATAAGCACTTTTCCATAAACAAGCTCTAAATCATGTTTGATGCACTCTGGATACAATGTTTTAAACATAACTGTTCAAACTAGATGATTAGAACACTGTAGACAATTTTCAGCATGTTGCAACATTGAAATGCAGAAATAAGCACTTTTCCATAAACAAGCTCTAAATCATGTTTGATGCACTCTGGATACAATGTTTTAAACAGAACTGTTCAAACTAGATGATTAGGAACACTGTAAGACAATTTTCAGCAAGTTGCAACATTGAACTGCAGAAATAAGCACTTTTCCATAAACAAAGCTCTAAATCATGTTTGATGCACTCTGGATACAATGTTTTAAACAGAACTGTTCAAACTAGATGATTAGGAACATCAAAGCAGACAATTTTCAGCAAGTTGCAACATTGAAATGCAGAAATGGGCCTTTTCCTAAATGCTTCAAATCAAGGCTCTGTTGACTGGGATAAACTCTGTTTTTGTCAGGTTAGATTTTTCTGAGATAAGAACTGTTCAAATAAGTTGATGATTCCATAAACAAGCTGTGAAATGATTTTCACCCAGGTTGCAGCATTGAAACATACGGAAATAAGCACTTTTCCATAAACAAGCTCTAAATCATGATTTGATGCACTCTGGATACAATGTTTTTTAACTTGCAACTTGTCTAAACTAGATGATTAGAACACTGTAGACAATTTTCTCACAAGTTGCAGCATTGAAATGCAGAAATAAGCACTTTTCCATAAACAAGTTTCAAATCATGTTTGATGCACTCTGGATACAATGTTTTTTACAGAACTGTTCAAACTAGATGATTAGGAACACTGCAGACAATTTTCACTGCTGTAGCATTGAAATACAGAAATAAGCACTTTTCCATAAACAAGCAGCTCTAAATGATGTTTGATGCACTGGATACAATGTTTTAAACATAACTGTTCAAACTAGATGATTAGGAACACTGTAGACAATTTTCAGCAAGTTGCAACATTGAAATGCAGAAATAACACTTTTCCATAAACAAGCTCTAAATCATGTTTTGATGCACTGGATGAAACTTGTTTTTGTTATGTTGAGATTGTTATTCGAGATGTTATGAAAACACTGTAGAATGCATAAATAAGCACTTTTCCATAAACAAGCTCTAAATCATGTTTGATGCACTGGATAAAACTTGTTTTTGTTATGTTGAGATTGTTATTCGAGATGTTATGAAAACACTGTAGAATGCATAATAAGCACTTTTCCATAAACAAGCTCTAAATCATGTTTGATGCACTCTGGATAAAAACTTTTTGTTATGTTTATTCGAGATATGTTATGAAAACACTGTAGAATGCAGAAATAAGCTACTTTTCCATAAACAAGCTCTAAATCATGATTGATGCACTCTGGATACAATGTTTATAAACATAACTGTTCAAACTAGATGATTAGGAACACTGTAGACAATTTTCAGCAAGTTGCAACATTGAAATGCAGAAATAAGCACTTTTCCATAAACAAGCTCTAAATCATGTTTGATGCACTCTGGATACAATGTTTTAAACATAACTGTTCAAACTAGATGATTAGGAACACATGTAGACAATTTTCAGCAAGTTGCAGCATTGAAATGCAGAAATAAGCACTTTTCCACAAAACAAGCTCTAAATCATGATTTGATGCACTCTGGATATGAAAAATGTTTTTAAATATAACTGTTCAACTAGATGATTAGGAACACCGTAGACAGATTTTCAGCAAGTTGCAACATGAAAATACAGAAATAAGCACTTTTCCATAAACAAGCTCTAAATCATGTTTGATGCACTCTGGATACAATGTTTTTAAACAGAACTGTTCAAACTAGATGATTAGGAACACTGTAGACAATTTTCAGCAAGTTGTAGCATTGAAATGCAGAAATAAGCACTTTTCCATAAACAAGCTCTAAATCATGATTGATGCACTCTGGATACAATGTTTTAAACGTAACTGTTTCAAACTAGATGATTAGGAAACACTGTAGACAGTTTTCAGCAAGTTGCAACATTGAAATACAGAAATAAGCACTCTTTTCCATAAACAAGCTCTAAATCATGTTTGATGCACTCTGGATACAATGTTTTAAACATGAACTGTTCAAACTAGATGATTAGGAACACTGTAGACAATTTTCAGCAAGTTGCAACATTGAAATGCAGAAATAAGCACTTTTCCATAAACAAGCTCTAAATCATGATTGATGCACTCTGGATACAATGTTTTAAACTTAACTGTTCAAACTAGATGATTAGGAACACTGTAGACAATTTTCAGCAAGTTGCAACATTGAAATGCAGAAATAAGCACTTTTTCCATAAACAAGCTCTAAATCATGATTGATGCACTCTGGATACAATGTTTTTAAACATAACTGTTCAAACTAGATGATTAGGAACACTGTAGACAATTTTCAACAAGTTGCAACATTGAAATGCAGAAATAAAGCACTTTCCATAAACAAGCTCTAAATCATGTTTGATGCACTCTGATATACAATGTTTTAAACATAACTGTTCAACTAGATGATTGGGAACACTGTAGACAATTTTCAGCAAGTTGCAACATTGAAATGCAGAAATAAGCACTTTTCCATAAACAAGCTCTAAATCATGATTGATGCACTCTGGATATCAATGTTTTAAACAGAACTGTTCAAACTAGATGATTAGGAACACTGTAGACAATTTTCAGCAAGTTGCAGCATTGAAATACAGAAATAAACACTTTTCCATAATAAGCTCTAAATCATGTTTGATGCACTCTGGATATAATGTTTTTAAACATAACTGTTCACAACTAGATGATTAGGAACACTGTAGACAATTTTCAGCAAGTTGCAACATTGAAATGCAGAAATAAGCACTTTTCCATAAACAAGCTCTGATCATGTTTGATGCACTCTGGATGTCCAATTTTTCACTGTCCTGTTCAGACTGAATACTATGAAATTGTAGACAGATACATGTTGCAATACTAAAGATGCAGAAATAAGCACTTTTCAGCAAATAAGCTCTGCACATGCTTGATAACTTGATACAATGTTTATAGAACTGTCTGAAACTGATGATTTATAACACCAGACACTCGTAAAGTTGTGTTACTGAATGCAGAGATAACTCTTTTCCAGCAAACAGCTCTAAAATCATGCGTTGATGCCTCTGGATACTATGTTTTTAGATGAAACTGTTCAAACCAGATGATAGAACACCGTAAGTGTCAGCAGTGTTGCAACATTGAGAAATGCAGAAATAAGCACTTTTCCAGCAACAAGCTCTAAATCATGATTGATGCACTCTGGATACAATGTTTTAAACATAACTGTTCAAACTAGATGATTAGGAACACTGTAGACAATTTTCAGCAAGTTGCAACATTGAAATGCAGAAATAAGCACTTTTCCATAAACAAGCTCTAAATCATGAGTTTTGATGCACTCTGGATACGACGCTTTTTAAACATAACTGTTCAAACTAGATGATTAGGAACACTGTAAGACAATTCAGAAAAGGCTGCAGCATTGAAATGTGGGAAATAAGCACTTTTCCATAGTTAAAATGCTGCTTTAAACTACATGGGTACTGATGGCACTTGTGATACAATGTGTCCTTAAACATGAAATGATTCAAAACTAGATGATTTAGGAATCACTGATGGACAATTTTTCGAGTGTGTGCAAAACATTAGAATACATGAAATAGCACTTTTCCATAAACAAGCTCTAAATCATGTTTGATGCACTCTGGATAAAACTTTTTTTTGTTATGTTTATTCGAGATGTTATGAAAACACTGTAGAATACGAAATAAGCACTTTTCCATAAACAAGCTCTAAATCATGATTGATGCACTCTGGATACAATGTTTTAAACATAACTGTTCAAACTAGATGATTAAGACACTGTAGACAATTTTTCAGCATGTTGCAGCATTGAAATGCAGAAATAAGCACTTTTCCATAAAGTAACCTCTAAATATGATTGATGCACTCTGGATACAATGTTTTAAACATAACTGTTCAAACTAGATGATTAGGAACACTGTAGACAGTTTTAGCAAGTTGCAACATGGAAATACAGAAATAAGCACTTTTCCATAAACAAGCTCTAAATCGTGTTTGATGCACTCTGGATAATGTTTTTACAGAACTGTTCAAACTAGATGATTAGACACTGTGGACAATTTTCAGCAAGTTGCAGCATTGAACTACAGAAATAACCACTTTTCCATAAACAAGCTCTAAATCATGTTTTTGATGCACTGGATAAAAAAATGTTTTTGTTATGTTTATTTGAGATGTTATGAAAACACGAAATGTTATGAAGAAAACACTGTAGAATGCATAAATAGCACTTTCCATAAACAAGCTCTAAATCATGTTTGATGCACTGGATAAAATGCTTTTAGTTATGTTGAAATTGTTATTCGAGATGTTATGAAAACACTGTGCAGCATTGAAATACGGAAATAAGCACTTTTCCATAAACAAGCTCCTAAATCATGTTTGATGCACTCTGATACAATGTTTTACAGAACTTTTTGTTATAGTTTATTAGGAAGATGTTAGACAAACATGTTGCAGCATTGAAATGCAGAAATAAGCACTTTCCATAAACAAGCTCTAAATCATGTTTGATGCACTCTGGATAAAATGTTTTTGTAACTGTTCAAACTAGATGATTAGGAAAACAATTTTCAGCAAGTTGCAACACATTGAAATGCATAAATAAGCACTTTTCCATAAACAAGCGATTAGGAACACTGTAGACAATTTTCAGCAAGTTGCAGCATTGAAATACAGAAATAACCACTTTCCATAAACAAGCTCTAAATCATGATTGATGCACTCTGGATACAATGTTTTAAACATAACTGTTCAAACTAGATGATTAGGAACACTGTAGACAATTTTCAGCATGTTGCAACATTGAAATACAGAAATAAGCACTTTTCCATAAACAAGCTCTAAATCATGTTTGATGCACTCTGGATATCCAATTTTTCCTGAACTGTCAATTTGAGATGATTAGGAACACTGTAGACAGTTTTCAGCAAGTTGCAACATTGAAATACGGAAATAAGCACTTTTCCATAAACAAGCTCTAAATCATGTTTGATGCACTCTGGATACAATGTTTTTAACTGTTCAAACTAGATGATTAGGAACACTGTAAGACAATTTTCAGCATGTTGCAACATTGAAATGCAGAAATAAGCACTTTTCCATAAACAAGCTCTAAATCATGTTTGATGCACTCTGGATACAATGTTTTAAACATAACTGTTCAAACTAGATGATTAGGAACACTGTAGACAATTTTCAGCAAGTTGCAACATTGAAATGCAGAAATAAGCACTTTTCCATAAACAAGCTCTAAATCATGTTTTGATGCACTGGATAAAACTTTTTTTTATGTTGAGATTTTATTCGAGATGTTATGAAAACACTGTAGAATGCATAAATAAGCACTTTTCCATAAACAAGCTCTAAATCATGTTTGATGCACTCTGGATAAAACTTTTTTTGTTATGTTTATTCGAGATGTTATGAAAACACTGTAGAATGCATAAATAAGCACTTTTCCATAAACAAGCTCTAAATCATGATTGATGCACTCTGGATACAATGTTTTAAACATAACTGTTCAAACTAGATGATTAGGAACACTGTAAGACAATTTTTCAGCAAGTTGCAGCATTGAAATGCAGAAATAAGCACTTTTCCATAAACAAGCTCTAAATCATGTTTGATGCACTCTGGATACAATGTTTTAAACTGTAACTGTTCAAACTAGATGAAATGAACAATGTAGACAGTTTTCAGCAAGTTGCAACATTGAAATACAGAAATAAGCACTTTTCCATAAACAAGCTCTAAATCATGTTTGATGCACTCTGGATACAATGTTTTAAACATAACTGTTCAAACTAGATGATTAGGAACACTGTAGACAATTTTCAGCAAGTTGCAACATTGAAATGCAGAAATAAGCACTTTTCCATAAACAAGCTCTAAATCATGTTTTGATGCACTGGATATGAGATTGTTATTCGAGATGTTATGAAAACACTGTAGAATGCATAAATAAGCTTTTCCATAAACAAGCTCTAAATCATGTTTTCCTGGATAAAACTTGTTTTTTTGTTATGTTGAGATTGTTAACAAGCTCTAAACATAAGAATGCATAAATAAGTTTCCATAAACAAGCTAAATCATGTTTGATGCACTCTGGATAAAACTTTTTTGTTATGTTTATTCGAGATGTTATGAAAACACTGTAGAATGCAGAAATAAGCACTTTTCCATAAACAAGCTCTAAATCATGATTGATGCACTCTGGATGTACAATGTTTTTTAAACATAACTGTTCAAACTAGATGATTAGGAACACTGTAGACAATTTTCAGCAAGTTGCAACATTGAAATACAGAAATAACCACTTTTCCATAAACAAGCTCTAAATCATGTTTGATGCACTCTGGATGTCCAATTTTGCTGTGCTGTCTATTTGAGATGAAATTGAACAATGTAGACAGTTTTCAGCAAGTTGCAACATTGAAATGCAGAAATAAGCACTTTTCCATAAACAAGCTCTAAATCATGTTTGATGCACTCTGGATGTCCAATTTTTTGCTGTGCTGTCTATTTGAGATGAACTTGAACATTGTAAGACAGTTTTCAGCAAGTTGCAACATGGAAATGCAGAAATAAGGACTTTTTCCATAAACAAGCTCTAAATCATGATTGATGCACTCTGGATGTCCAATTTTTTGCTGTGCTGTCAAACTAGATGAACTGAACATTGTAGACAGTTTTCAGCAAGTTGCAACATGGAAATACAGAAATAAGCACTTTTCCATAAACAAGCTCTAAATCAAGTTTGATGCACTCTGGATAAAAAAAAATGTTTTGTTACTGTTCAAACTAGATGATTAGGAACACTGCAAACTGTTTTCAGTAAGTTGCAACACTGAAATGCAGAAATAAGCACTTTTCCATAAACAAGCTCTAAATCATGATTGATGCACCTCTGGATAAAACTTTTGTTTATGTTTATTCGTTATGAAAACACTGTAGAATGCATGAATAAGTTTCATAAACAACTAAAGATGTTTGATGCACTCTGATAAAATTTTCAGCAGAGTTTGAAAACACTGTAGAATGCAAAAATAAGCACTTTTCCATAAACAAGCTCTAAATCATGTTTTGATGCACTGGATAAAACTTGTTTTTGTTTATGTTTATTCGAGATGTTATGAAAACACTGTAGAATGCATAAATAAGCACTTTTCCATAAACAAGCTCTGAAAATCATGTTTGATGCACTCTGGATAAAACTTTTTTGTTTATGTTATTCGAGATGTTATGAAAACACTGTAGAATGCATGAATAAGCACTTTTCCATAAACAAGCTCTAAATCAAGTTTGATGCACTCTGGATAAAACTTTTTTGTTATGTTTATTTAGATGTTATGAAACACTGCAAACTGTTTTCAGTAAAACATTGAATTGCAGAAATAGCACTTTTCCATAAACAAGCCTCTAAAATCATGATTGTTGCACTCTGGATGTCAATGTTTTGCTGTGCTGTCTATTTGAGATGAAGGAACATTGTAGATAGTTTTCAGCAAGTTGCAACATGGAAATACAGAAATAAGCACTTTTCCATAAACAAGCTCTAAATCATGTTGATGCACTCTGGATACAATGTTTTTACCACAGAACTGTCAATTTGAGATGATTAGGAACATTGTAGATAGTTTTCAGCAAGTTGCAACATGGAAATACAGAAATAAGCACTTTTCCATAAACAAGCTCTAAATGTTTGATGCACTGGATGTCCAATTTTTGCCAGCCTGTCAAACTAGATGAAATGAACACTGTGGAGACAATTTTCAGCAAGTTGCAACATTGAAAATACAGAAATAAGCACTTTTCCATAAACAAGCTCTAAAATCAAGTTTGATGCACTCTGGATAAAAATGTTTTTGTTATGTTTATTCGAGATGTTATGAAACACTGCAGACTGTTTTCAGTAAGTTGCAACATTGAAATGCAGAAATAAGCACTTTTCCATAAACAAGCTCTAAAATCATGTTTGTTGCACTCTGGATACAATGTTTTTGTTATGTTTAAACTAGATGTTAGGAACACTGTGGACAATTTTCAGTAAGTTGCAACATTGAAATGCAGAAATAACCACTTTTTCCATAAACAAGCTCTAAATCATGTTTTGATGCACTGGATGAAACTTGTTTTTGTTATTTGAGATGAACTGTTATTGTAGATGTTATGAAAACATGGAGAATGCATAAATAAGCACTTTTCCATAACAAGCTCTAAATCATGTTTGATGCACTGGATAAAACTTTTTTTGTTATGAGTTTATTGTAGATAGTTTTCTGAAGTTGCAACATGGAAATACAGAAATAAGCACTTTTCCATAAACAAGCTCTAAATCATGTTTGTTGCACTCTGATGTCCAATTTTTGCTTGCTGTCTATTTGAGATTTGAACATTGTAGATAGTTTTCAGCAAGTTGCAACATGGAAATACAGAAATAAACTTTTCCATAAACAAGCTCTAAATCATGTTTTGCACTCTGGATGTCCAATTTTGCTGTGCTGTCAATTTGAGATGAAGGAACATTGTAGACAGTTTTCAGCAAGTTTGAAATACAGAAATAAGCACTTTTCCATAAACAAGCTCTAAATCAAGTTTGATGCACTCTGATAAAAAATGTTTTTGTTTGTTTATTCGAGATGTTATGAAAACACTGCAAACTGTTTTCAGTAAGTTGCAACACTGAAATGCAGAAATAAGCACTTTTCCATAAACAAGCTCTAAATCATGTTTGATGCACTCTGGGATAAAACTTTTTTGTTATGTTTAACTAGATGATGTTATGTAGAAATTTTCACAAGTTGCAGCATAGAATGCGGAAATAAGCACTTTTCCATAAACAAGCTCTAAATCATGTTTGATGCACTCTGGATACAATGTTTTTACAGAACTGTTCAAAACTAGATGATTAGGAACACTGTAGACAATTTTCAGCAAGTTGCAGCATTGAAATATGGAAATAAGCACTTTTCCATAAACAAGCTCTAAATCATGTTTGATGCACTCTGGATAAAAAAAAAATGTTTTTACAGAACTGTTCAAACTAGATGATTAGGAACACTGCAGACAATTTTCAGCAAGTTGCAGCATTGAAATACGGAAATAAGCACTTTTCCATAAACAAGCTCTAAATCATGTTTGATGCACTCTGGATACAATGTTTTTTACAGAACTGTTCAAACTAGATGATTAGGAACACTGTAGACAATTTTCAGCAAGTTGCAACATTGAAATACAGAAATAAGCACTTTTCCATAAACAAGCTCTAAATCATGTTTGATGCACTGGATAAAACTTTTTTGTGCTGTCTATTTGAGATGTTATTCGAGATGTTATGAAAACACTGTAAATACATAAATAAGCACTTTCCATAAACAAGCTCTAAATCATGTTTGATGCACTGGATTAAACTTGTTTTTGTTATGTTGAGATTGTTATTCGAGATGTTATGCAAAACACTGTAGAATGCATAAATAAGCACTTTTCCATAAACAAGCTCTAAATCATGTTTGATGCACTCTGGATAAAAAGTTTTTGTTATGTTCATTCTAGATGTTATGAAAACACTGCAAACAATTTTCAGTAAGTTGCAACATTGAAATGCAGAAATAAGCACTTTTCCATAAACAAGCTCTAAATCATGATTGATGCACTCTGGAAAAAATGTTTTTTGTTATGTTCAAACTAGATGATTTTATGGAACACTGGCAAACAATTTTCAGTGTTGCAACATTGAAATGCAGAAATAAGCACTTTCCATAAACAGCTCTAAATCATGTTTGTTGCACTCTGGATGTACAATTTTTAAACTTGTGCTGTTCAATTTGAGATGAAGGAACATTGTAGACAATTTTCAGCAAGTTGCAGCATTGAAATACAGAAATAAGCACTTTCCATAAACAAGCTCTAAATCATGTTTGTTGCACTCTGATGTCCAATTTTTGCTGTGCTGTCTATTTAGATGATTAGGAACACTGTAGATAATTTTCAGCAAGTTGCAACATGGAAATACAGAAATAAGCACTTTCCATAAACAAGCTCTAAATCATGTTTGATGCACTCTGGATGTCCAATTTTAAACTGTGCTGTCTATTTGAGATGAATTAGGAACATTGTAGATAGTTTTCAGCAAGTTGCAACATGGAAATGGTGAAATAAGGACTTTTCCATAAACAAGCTCTAAATCATGATTGATGCACTCTGGATACAATGTTTTAAACATAACTGTTCAAACTAGATGATTAGGAACATTGTAGACAGTTTTTAGCAAGTTGCAACATGGAAATACAGAAATAAGCACTTTTCCATAAACAAGCTCTAAATCAAGTTTGATGCACTCTGATAAAAAAAATGTTTTGTTATGTTTAAACTAGATGATTATGGAACACTGCAAACAATTTTCAGTAAGTTGCAACACTGAAATGCAGAAATAAGCACTTTTCCATAAACAAGCTCTAAATCTGTTTGTTGCACTCTGGATAAAAAAAAATTTTTGTTATGTTGAACTGTTTATTCGAGATGTTAGAAAACACTGTAAACAGTTTTAGCAAGTTGCAACATTGAAATACAGAAATAAGCACTTTTCCATAAACAAGCTCTAAATCATGTTTGATGCACTCTGGATGCAAACAATGTTTTTGCTGTGCTGTTCATATTTAGATGATTAGGAACACTGTAGACAATTTTCAACAAGTTGCAACATTGAAATACAGAAATAAGCACTTTTCCATAAACAAGCTCTAAATCATGTTTGATGCACTCTGGATCCAATTTTTGCTGTGCTGTTTATTTGAGATGAACTGAACAAACACTGTGCAACAGAAATACAGAAATAAGCACTTTTCCATAAACAAGCTCTAAATCATGTTTGATGCACTCTGGATACAATGTTTTTTAAGAACTGTTCAATTTGAGATGATTAGAACACTGTAGACATTTTTCAGCAAGTTTGCAGCATTGAAATACAGAAATAAGCACTTTTCCATAAACAAGCTCTAAATGATGTTTGATGCACTCTGGATGTCCAATGTTTTAAACATGCTGTCAATTTAGATGATTAGAACATTGTAGATAGTTTTAATAAGTTGCCCAACATGGAAATACAGAAATAAGCACTTTTCCATAAACAAGCTCTAAATCAAGTTTGATGCACTCTGGATAAAAAAATGTTTTTTGTTATGTTTATTTGAGATGTTATGAAAACACTGCAAACTGTTTTCAGTAAGCTGCAACATTGAAATGCAGAAATAAGCACTTTTCCATAAACAAGCTCTAAATCATGATTGATGCACTCTGGATAAAACTTGTTTTTAAACGTAATGTTCAAACTAGATGATTAGGAACACTGTAAGACAATTTTCAGCAGTTGTTGAAATGCAGAAATAAGCACTTTTCCATAAACAAGCTCTAAATCAGTTCAGATGCACTCTGGATAATGTTTTTTGTTACTAGTTTAGGAATTTGAGACAGTTTATGAAAACATTGAAATACAGAAATAAGCACTTTTCCATAAACAAGCTCTAAATCATGTTTGATGCACTCTGGATACAATGTTTTTTACAGAACTGTTCAAACTAGATGATTAGAACACTGTAGACAATTTTCAGCAAGTTGCAGCATTGAAATACAGAAATAAGCACTTTTCCATAAACAAGCTCTAAATCATGTTTGATGCACTCTGGATACAATGTTTTAAACATAACTGTTCAAACTAGATGATTAGGAACACTGTAGACATGTTTTTCAGCAAGTTGCAACATTGAAATACAGAAATAAGCACTTTTCCATAAACAAGCTCTAAATCATGTTTGATGCACTCTGGATACAATGTTTTTACAGAACTGTTCAAACTAGATGATTAGGAACACTGTAGACAATTTTCAGCAAGTTGCAACATGGAAATACAGAAATAAGCACTTTTCCATAAACAAGCTCTAAATCATGTTTGATGCACTCTGGATACAATGTTTTTACAGAACTGTTCAAACTAGATGATTAGGAACACTGTGGACAATTTTCAGCAAGTTGCAGCATTGAAATGCAGAAATAAGCACTTTTCCATAAACAAGCTCTAAATCATGTTTTGATGCACTGGATAAAACTTTTTTTTGTTATGTTGAGATTGTTATTCGAGATGTTATGAAAACACTGTAGAATGCATAAATAAGCACTTTTCCATAAACAAGCTCTAAATCATGTTTGATGCACTCTGGATAAAACTTTTTTTGTTATGTTTATTCGAGATGTTATGAAAACACTGTAGGATGCATAAATAAGCACTTTTCCATAAACAAGCTCTAAATCATGTTTGATGCACTCTGGATACAATGTTTTAAACATAACTGTTCAAACGAGATGATTAGGAACACTGTAGACAATTTTTTTGATGCACTCTGATACAATGTTTTTTACATAACTGTTCAAACTAGATGATTAGGAACACTGTAGACAATTTTCAGCAAGTTGCAACATTGAAATACAGAAATAAGCACTTTTCCATAAACAAGCTCTAAATCATGTTTGATGCACTCTGATACAATGTTTTAAACTTAACTGTTCAAACTAGATGATTAGGAACACTGTAAGACAATTTTCTTTAAACTTAACTGTTCATTTAGATGATTAGGAACACTGTAGACAATTTTCAGCAAGTTGCAACATTGAAATGCAGAAATAAGCACTTTTCCATAAACAAGCTCTAAATCATGTTTTGATGCACTGGATAAATGTTTTTGTAACTGTTTGAGATTGTTATTCGAGATTTTAGCAAGTTGCAACATTGAGAATGCAGAAATAAGCACTTTTCCATAAACAAGCTCTAAATCATGTTTGATGCACTCTGATAAATGTTTTGTTATGTTTATTTGATGAAATGAAAAGACAATTTTCAGAATGGAAAAGAAATAAGCACTTTCCATAAACAAGCTCTAAATCATGATTGATGCACTCTGGATACAATGTTTTAAACATAACTGTTCAAACTAGATGATTAGGAACACTGTAGACAGTTTTTAGCAAGTTGCAACATGGAAATACAGAAATAAGCACTTTTTCCATAAACAAGCTCTAAATCATGTTTGATGCACTCTGGATACAATGTTTTTTACAGAACTGTTCAAACTAGATGATTAGGAACACTGTAGACAATTTTCAGCAAGTTGCAACATTGAAATACAGAAATAAGCACTTTTCCATAAACAAGCTCTAAATCATGTTTGATGCACTCTGATACAATGTTTTTTACAGAACTGTTCAAACTAGATGATTAGGAACATTGGACAATTTTCAGCAAGTTGCAACATTGAAATGCAGAAATAAGCACTTTTCCATAAACAAGCTCTAAATCATGTTTGATGCATTCTGGATAAAATTTTTTTGTTCAATGTTGAGATTGTTATTCGAGATGTTTTTGAAAACACATGGAAATGCAGAAATAAGCACTTTTCCATAAACAAGCTCCAAATCATGTTTGATGCACTCTGGATAAAACTTTTTTGTTATGTTTATTCGAGATGTTATGAAAACAACTGTAGAATGCAGAAATAAGCACTTTTCCATAAACAAGCTCTAAATCATGATTGATGCTTTGATGCACTCTGATACAATGTTTTTTACAGAACTGTTCAAACTAGATGATTAGGAACACTGTAGACAATTTTCAGCAAGTTGCAGCATTGAAATACGGAAATAAGCACTTTTCCATAAACAAGCTCTAAATCATGTTTGATGCACTCTGATACAATGTTTTAAACATAACTGTTCAAACTAGATGATTAGAACACTGTAGACAATTTTCAGCAAGTTGCAGCATTGAAATACGGAAATAAGCACTTTTCCATAAACAAGCTCTAAATCATGTTTGATGCACTCTGGATAAATGTTTTTTAACAGAACTGTTCAAACTAGATGATTAGAAAACACTGTAGACAATTTTCAGCAAGTTGCATGCGGAAATAAGCACTTTTCCATAAACAAGCTCTAAATCATGTTTGATGCACTCTGATACAATGTTTTAAACATAACTGTTCAAACTAGATGATTAGGAACACTGTAGACAATTTTCAGCAAGTTGCAGCATTGAAATGGAAATAAGCACTTTTCCATAAACAAGCTCTAAATCATGTTTGATGCACTCTGGATACAATGTTTTAAACATAACTGTTCAAACTAGATGATTAGAACACTGTAGACAATTTTCAGCAAGTTGCAGCATTGAAATACGGAAATAAGCACTTTTCCATAAACAAGCTCTAAATCATGTTTGATGCACTCTGATACAATGTTTTTTACAGAACTGTTCAAACTAGATGATTAGGAACACTGTAGACAATTTTCAGCAAGTTTGTTCAAACTAGATAATTAGGAACACTGTAGACAATTTTCAGCAAGTTGCAGCATTGAAATACAGAAATAAGCACTTTTCCATAAACAAGCTCTAAATCATGTTTGATGCACTCTGGATACAATGTTTTTTACAGAAATGTTCAAACTAGATGATTAGGAACACTGTAGACAATTTTCAGCATGTTGCAACATTGAAATGAAGAAATAAGCACTTTTCCATAAACAAGCTCTAAATCATGTTTGATGCACTCTGGATACAATGTTTTTTTGTTCCATAAACAAGATAATCATGTTTGAACACTGTTGTTATGAAAACACTGTAGAATGCAGAAATAAGCACTTTTCCATAAACAAGCTCTAAATCATGTTTGATGCACTCTGGATACAATGTTTTTTACAGAACTGTTCAAACTAGATGATTAGGAACACTGTAGACAATTTTCAGCAAGTTGCAGCATAGAATACAGAAATAAGCAAAGCTCTAAATCATTTTGATGCACTGGATGAAACTTGTTTTAAACATAACTTTGTTCAAACTAGATGATTAGGAACACTGTAGACAATTTTCAGCAAGTTGCAACATTGAAAATGCAGAAATAACACTTTTCCATAAACAAGCTCTAAATCATGATTGATGCACTCTGGATACAATGTTTTAAACATAACTGTTCAAACTAGATGATTTTAGGAACACTGTAGACAGTTTTTAGCAAGTTGCAACATGAAATGCAGAAATAAGCACTTTTCCATAAACAAGCTCTAAATCATGATTGATGCACTCTGGATACAATGTTTTTTACAGAACTGTTCAAACTAGATGATTAGGAACACTGTAGACAATTTTCAGCAAGTTGCAACATTGAAATGCAGAAATAAGCACTTTTCCATAAACAAGCTCTAAATCATGATTGATGCACTCTGGATACAATGTTTTAAACGTTAACTGTTCAAACTAGATGATTAGGAACACTGTAAGACAATTTTCAACAAGTTGCAACATTGAAATGCAGAAATAAGCACTTTTCCATAAACAAGCTCTAAATCATGATTGATGCACTCTGGATACAATGTTTTAAACATAACTGTTCAAACTAGATGATTAAACACTGTAGACAGAATGCAACATGAAATACAGAAATAAGCACTTTTCCATAAACAAGCTCTAAATCATGTTTGATGCACTCTGGATACAATGTTTTTTACAGAACTGTTCAAACTAGATGATTAGGAACACTGTAGACAATTTTCAGCAAGTTGCAACAGAAATGCAGAAATAAGCACTTTTTCCATAAACAAGCTCTAAATCGTGTTTGATGCACTCTGGATACAATGTTTTAAACAGAACTGTTCAAACTAGATGATTAGGAACACTGTAAGACAATTTTCAGCAAGTTGCAGCATTGAACTACAGAAATAAGCACTTTTCCATAAACAAGCTCTAAATCATGTTTGATGCACTCTGGATGAAATGTTTTAAACTTAACTGTTCAAACTAGATGATTGAACACGAGATTTTCAGCAAGTTGCAACATTGAAATAAAGAAATAAGCACTTTTCCATAAACTAGCTCTAAATCATGTTTGATGCACTCTGGATACAATGTTTTAAACATAACTGTTCAAACTAGATGATTAGGAACACTGTAGATGTTTTCAAAGTTGCAACATTGAAATGCAGAAATAAGCACTTTTCCATAAACAAGCTCTAAATCATGTTTGATGCACTCTGGATACAATGTTTTTTACAGAACTGTTCAAACTAGATGATTAGGAACACTGTAGACAATTTTAGCAAAAACACTGAAATGCAGAAATAAGCACTTTTCCATAAACAAGCTCTAAATCATGTTTGATGCACTCTGGATGAAATTTTTTTGTTATGTTCATTCTAGATGTTATGAAAACACTGCAACATAGAATGCAGAAATAAGCACTTTTCCATAAACAAGCTCTAAATCATGTTTGATGCACTCTGGATAAAACTGTTTTTGTTTTGAGAAACATAACTGTTCAAACTAGATGATTAGGAACACTGTAGACAGTTTTTTAGCAAGTTGCAACATTGAAATGCAGAAATAAGCACTTTTCCATAAACAAGCTCTAAATCATGTTTGATGCACTCTGGATACAATTTTTTACAGAACTGTTCAAACTAGATGATTAGAAACACTGTAGACAATTTTCAGCAAGTTGCAACATTGAAATGCAGAAATAAGCACTTTTCCATAAACAAGCTCTAAATCATGTTTGATGCACTCTGGATACAATGTTTTAAACTTAACTGTTCAAACTAGATGATTAGGAACACTGTAGACAATTTTCAGCAAGTTGCAGCATTGAAATACAGAAATAAGCACTTTTCCATAAACAAGCTCTAAATCATGTTTGATGCACTCTGGATACAATGTTTTTGTAACTGTTCAAACTAGATGATTTTAGGAACACTGTAGACAATTTTCAGCAAGTTGCAACATTGAAATGCAGAAATAAGCACTTTTCCATAAACAAGCTCTAAATCATGATTGATGCACTCTGGATACAATGTTTTAAACATAACTGTTCAAACTAGATGATTAGGAACACTGTAGACAATTTTCAGCAAGTTGCAACATTGAAATGCAGAAATAAGCACTTTTCCATAAACAAGCTCTAAATCATGATTGATGCACTCTGGATACAATGTTTTAAACATAACTGTTCAAACTAGATGATTAGGAACACTGTAGACAATTTTCAGCAAGTTGCAACATTGAAATGCAGAAATAAGCACTTTTCCATAAACAAGCTCTAAATCATGATTGATGCACTCTGGATACAATGTTTTAAACTTAACTGTTCAAACTAGATGATTAGGAACACTGTAAGACAATTTTCAGCAAGTTGCAGCATTGAAATACAGAAATAAGCACTTTTCCATAAACAAGCTCTAAATCATGTTTGATGCACTCTGGATACAATGTTTTAAACTTAACTGTTCAAACTAGATGATTAGGAACACTGTAGACAATTTTCAGCAAGTTGCAACATTGAAATGCAGAAATAAGCACTTTTCCATAAACAAGCTCTAAATCATGATTGATGCACTCTGGATACAATGTTTTAAACATAACTGTTCAAACTAGATGATTAGGAACACTGTAAGACAATTTTTAGCAAGTTGCAACATGGAAATACAGAAATAAGCACTTTTCCATAAACAAGCTCTAAATCATGTTTGATGCACTCTGGATACAATGTTTTTACAGAACTGTTCAAACTAGATGATTAGGAACACTGTAGACAATTTTCAGCAAGTTGCAACATTGAAATGCAGAAATAAGCACTTTTCCATAAACAAGCTCTAAATCATGATTGATGCACTCTGGATACAATGTTTTAAACTTAACTGTTCAAACTAGATGATTAGGAACACTGTAAGACAATTTTCAGCAAGTTGCAACATTGAAATACAGAACACTTTTCCATAAACAAGCTCTAAATCATGTTTGATGCACTCTGGATACAATGTTTTAAACATAACTGTTCAAACTAGATGATTAGGAACACTGTAGACAATTTTCAGCAAGTTGCAACATTGAAATGCAGAAATAAGCACTTTTCCATAAACAAGCTCTAAATCATGATTGATGCACTCTGGATACAATGTTTTAAACATAACTGTTCAAACTAGATGATTAGGAACACTGTAGACAATTTTCAGCAAGTTGCAACATTGAAATGCAGAAATAAGCACTTTTCCATAAACAAGCTCTAAATCATGATTGATGCACTCTGGATACAATGTTTTTTAACTGTTCAAACTAGATGATTAGGAACACTGTAGACAGTTTTAGCAAGTTGCAACATGGAAATGCAGAAATAAGCACTTTTCCATAAACAAGCTCTAAATCATGATTGATGCACTCTGGATACAATGTTTTAAACATAACTGTTCAAACTAGATGATTAGGAACACTGTAGACAGTTTTCAGCATTGAATTGCAGAAATAAACACTTTTCCATAAACAAGCTCTAAATCATGTTTGATGCACTCTGGATAAAACTTTTTTTGTTATGTTTATTCGAGATGTTGTGAAAACACTGTAGAATGCAGAAATAAGCACTTTTCCATAAACAAGCTTTAAATCATGATTGATGCACTCTGGATACAATGTTTTAAACATAACTGTTCAAACTAGATGATTTTGAACACTTGGATAAGACATGTTTTTCGAGCAAGTTGCAACATTGAAATGCAGAAATAAGCACTTTTCCATAAACAAGCTCTAAATCGTGTTTGATGCACTCTGGATACAATTTTTAAACATAACTGTTCAAACTAGATGATTAGGAACACTGTAGACAATTTTCAGCAAGTTGCAACATGGAAATACAGAAATAAGCACTTTTCCATAAACAAGCTCTAAATGATGTTTGATGCACTCTGGATACAATGTTTTAAACATAACTGTTCAAACTAGATGATTAGGAACACTGTAGACAATTTTCAGCAAGTTGCAACATTGAAATGCAGAAATAAGCACTTTTCCATAAACAAGCTCTAAATCATGTTTTGATGCACTGGATGACAATGTTTTGTTAACTGTTGATGATTAGGAACACTGTAAGACAATGTTTTCAGCAAAACATTGAAATGCATAAATAAGCACTTTTCCATAAACAAGCTCTAAATCATGTTTGATGCACTGGATAAAATGTTTTAAACATTATGTTCAAACTTGTTATTCGAGATGTTGTAGAAAACACTGTAGAATGCAACATAAATAAGCACTTTTCCATAAACAAGCTCTAAATCATGTTTGATGCACTGGATAAAACTTGTTTTTGTTATGTTTTATTTGAGATGTTATGGAAACACTGTAGAATGCAGAAATAAGCACTTTTCCATAAACAAGCTCTAAATCATGATTGATGCACTCTGGATACAATGTTTTAAACATAACTGTTCAAACTAGATGATTAGGAACACTGTAAGACTTTTTTGTTTTCAGCAAGTTGAAAACATGGAAATGCAGAAATAAGCACTTTTCCATAAACAAGCTCTAAATCATGATTGATGCACTCTGGATACAATGTTTTAAACATAACTGTTCAAACTAGATGATTAGGAACACTGTAGACAGTTTTTAGCAAGTTGCAACATGGAAATACAGAAATAAGCACTTTTCCATAAACAAGCTCTAAATCGTGTTTGATGCACTCTGGATACAATGTTTTTTACAGAACTGTTCAAACTAGATGATTAGGAACACTGTAGAGAATTTTTAGCAAGTTGCAGCATGGAAATACAGAAATAAGCACTTTTCCATAAACAAGCTCTAAATCATGTTTTGATGCACTCTGGATACAATGTTTTTACAGAACTGTTCAAACTAGATGATTAGAACACTGTTATGAAAACAAGTTGCAGCATTGAATGCAGAAATAACCACTTTTCCATAAACAAGCTCTAAATCATGTTTGATGCACTCTGGATAAAACTTTTTTTGTTATGTTGAGATTGTTATTCGAGATGTTATGAAAACACTGTAGAATGCAGAAATAAGCACTTTTCCATAAACAAGCTCTAAATCATGTTTGATGCACTCTGGATAAAATGTTTTTTACAGAACTGTTCAAACTAGATGATTAGGAACACTGTAAGACAATTTTCAGCAAGTTGCAGCATTGAAATGCAGAAATAAGCACTTTTCCATAAACAAGCTCTAAATCATGTTTGATGCACTCTGGATGACAACTTGTTTTTTACAGAATGTTCAAACTAGATGATTAGGAACACTGAGACAATTTTCAGCAAAACACTGTAGAATGCATAAATAAGCACTTTTCCATAAACAAGCTCTAAATCATGTTTGATGCACTGGATAAAACTTGTTTTTGTTATGTTGAGATTGTTAAACGAGATGTTATGAAAACACTGTAGAATGCATGCAACATTGAAAAGAAATAAGCACTTTTCCATAAACAAGCTCTAAATCATGTTTGATGCACTCTGGATGAAATGTTTTAAACTTAACTGTTTTTGTTATGTTTATTCGAGATGTTATGAAAACACTGTAGAATGCAGAAATAAGCACTTTTCCATAAACAAGCTCTAAATCATGATTGATGCACTCTGGATACAATGTTTTAAACATAACTGTTCAAACTAGATGATTAGGAACACTGGTAGACAATTTTCAGCAAGTTGCAACATTGAAATGCAGAAATAAGCACTTTTTCATAAACAAGCTCTAAATCATGATTGATGCACTGGATACAATGTTTTAAACATAACTGTTCAAACTAGATGATTTTAGGAACACTGGTAGACAATTTTCAGCAAGTTGCAACATTGAAATGCAGAAATAAGCACTTTTCCATAAACAAGCTCTAAATCATGATTGATGCACTCTGGATACAATGTTTTAAACTTAACTGTTCAAACTAGATGATTAGGAACACTGTAAGACAATTTTCAGCAAGTTGCAGCATTGAAATACAGAAATAAGCACTTTTCCATAAACAAGCTCTAAATCATGATTGATGCACTCTGGATACAATGTTTTAAACTTAACTGTTCAAACTAGATGATTAGGAACACTGTAAGACAATTTTCAACAAGTTGCAACATTGAAATGCAGAAATAAGCACTTTTCCATAAACAAGCTCTAAATCATGATTGATGCACTCTGGATACAATGTTTTAAACATAACTGTTCAAACTAGATGATTTTAGGAACACTGGTAGACAATTTTCAGCAAGTTGCAACATTGAAATGCAGAAATAAGCACTTTTCCATAAACAAGCTCTAAATCATGATTGATGCACTCTGGATACAATGTTTTAAACTTAACTGTTCAAACTAGATGATTAGGAACACTGTAAGACAATTTTCAGCAAGTTGCAGCATTGAAATACAGAAATAAGCACTTTTCCATAAACAAGCTCTAAATCATGATTGATGCACTCTGGATACAATGTTTTAAACTTAACTGTTCAAACTAGATGATTAGGAACACTGTAAGACAATTTTCAACAAGTTGCAACATTGAAATGCAGAAATAAGCACTTTTCCATAAACAAGCTCTAAATCATGATTGATGCACTCTGGATACAATGTTTTAAACATAACTGTTCAAACTAGATGATTAGGAACACTGTAGACAGTTTTTAGCAAGTTGCAACATGGAAATACAGAAATAAGCACTTTTCCATAAACAAGCTCTAAATCGTGTTTGATGCACTCTGGATACAATGTTTTTTACAGAACTGTTCAAACTAGATGATTAGGAACACTGTAGACAGTTTTTAGCAAGTTGCAACATGGAAATACAGAAATAAGCACTTTTCCATAAACAAGCTCTAAATCGTGTTTGATGCACTCTGGATACAATGTTTTTTACAGAACTGTTCAAACTAGATGATTAGGAACACTGTGGAGAATTTTCAGCAAGTTGCAGCATTGAACTACAGAAATAACCACTTTTCCATAAACAAGCTCTAAATCATGTTTTGATGCACTGGATGAAACTTGTTTTTGTTATGTTGAGATTGTTATTCGAGATGTTATGAAAACACTGTAGAATGCAGAAATAAGCACTTTTCCATAAACAAGCTCTAAATCATGTTTGATGCACTCTGGATAAAACTTTTTTTGTTATGTTTATTCGAGATGTTATGAAAACACTGTAGAATGCAGAAATAAGCACTTTTCCATAAACAAGCTCTAAATCGTGTTTGATGCACTCTGGATACAATGTTTTTACAGAACTGTTCAAACTAGATGATTAGGAACACTGTGGACAATTTTCAGCAAGTTGCAGCATTGAACTATAGAAATAACCACTTTTCCATAAACAAGCTCTAAATCATGTTTTGATGCACTGGATGAAACTTGTTTTTGTTATGTTGAGATTGTTATTCGAGATGTTATGAAAACACTGTAGAATGCATAAATAAGCACTTTTCCATAAACAAGCTCTAAATCATGTTTGATGCACTGGATAAAACTTGTTTTTGTTATGTTGAGATTGTTATTCGAGATGTTATGAAAACACTGTAGAATGCATAACTAAGTACTTTTCCATAAACAAGCTCTAAATCATGTTTGATGCACTCTGGATTAAACTTTTTTGTTATGTTTATTCGAGATGTTATGAAAACACTGTAGAATGCAGAAATAAGCACTTTTCCATAAACAAGCTCTAAATCATGATTGATGCACTCTGGATACAATGTTTTAAACATAACTGTTCAAACTAGATGATTAGGAACACTGGTAGACAATTTTCAGCAAGTTGCAACATTGAAATGCAGAAATAAGCACTTTTTCATAAACAAGCTCTAAATCATGATTGATGCACTCTGGATACAATGTTTTAAACATAACTGTTCAAACTAGATGATTTTAGGAACACTGGTAGACAATTTTCAGCAAGTTGCAACATTGAAATGCAGAAATAAGCACTTTTCCATAAACAAGCTCTAAATCATGATTGATGCACTCTGGATACAATGTTTTAAACTTAACTGTTCAAACTAGATGATTAGGAACACTGTAAGACAATTTTCAGCAAGTTGCAGCATTGAAATACAGAAATAAGCACTTTTCCATAAACAAGCTCTAAATCATGATTGATGCACTCTGGATACAATGTTTTAAACTTAACTGTTCAAACTAGATGATTAGGAACACTGTAAGACAATTTTCAACAAGTTGCAACATTGAAATGCAGAAATAAGCACTTTTCCATAAACAAGCTCTAAATCATGATTGATGCACTCTGGATACAATGTTTTAAACATAACTGTTCAAACTAGATGATTAGGAACACTGTAGACAGTTTTTAGCAAGTTGCAACATGGAAATACAGAAATAAGCACTTTTCCATAAACAAGCTCTAAATCGTGTTTGATGCACTCTGGATACAATGTTTTTTACAGAACTGTTCAAACTAGATGATTAGGAACACTGTAGACAGTTTTTAGCAAGTTGCAACATGGAAATACAGAAATAAGCACTTTTCCATAAACAAGCTCTAAATCGTGTTTGATGCACTCTGGATACAATGTTTTTACAGAACTGTTCAAACTAGATGATTAGGAACACTGTGGAGAATTTTCAGCAAGTTGCAGCATTGAACTACAGAAATAACCACTTTTCCATAAACAAGCTCTAAATCATGTTTTGATGCACTGGATGAAACTTGTTTTTGTTATGTTGAGATTGTTATTCGAGATGTTATGAAAACACTGTAGAATGCAGAAATAAGCACTTTTCCATAAACAAGCTCTAAATCATGTTTGATGCACTCTGGATAAAACTTTTTTGTTATGTTTATTCGAGATGTTATGAAAACACTGTAGAATGCAGAAATAAGCACTTTTCCATAAACAAGCTCTAAATCGTGTTTGATGCACTCTGGATACAATGTTTTTTACAGAACTGTTCAAACTAGATGATTAGGAACACTGTGGACAATTTTCAGCAAGTTGCAGCATTGAACTATAGAAATAACCACTTTTCCATAAACAAGCTCTAAATCATGTTTTGATGCACTGGATGAAACTTGTTTTTGTTATGTTGAGATTGTTATTCGAGATGTTATGAAAACACTGTAGAATGCATAAATAAGCACTTTTCCATAAACAAGCTCTAAATCATGTTTGATGCACTGGATAAAACTTGTTTTTGTTATGTTGAGATTGTTATTCGAGATGTTATGAAAACACTGTAGAATGCATAAATAAGCACTTTTCCATAAACAAGCTCTAAATCATGTTTGATGCACTCTGGATTAAACTTGTTTTTTTTGTTATGTTTATTCGAGATGTTATGAAAACACTGTAGAATGCAGAAATAAGCACTTTTCCATAAACAAGCTCTAAATCATGATTGATGCACTCTGGATACAATGTTTTAAACATAACTGTTCAAACTAGATGATTAGGAACACTGGTAGACAATTTTCAGCAAGTTGCAACATTGAAATGCAGAAATAAGCACTTTTTCATAAACAAGCTCTAAATCATGATTGATGCACTCTGGATACAATGTTTTAAACATAACTGTTCAAACTAGATGATTTTAGGAACACTGGTAGACAATTTTCAGCAAGTTGCAACATTGAAATGCAGAAATAAGCACTTTTCCATAAACAAGCTCTAAATCATGATTGATGCACTCTGGATACAATGTTTTAAACTTAACTGTTCAAACTAGATGATTAGGAACACTGTAGACAGTTTTTAGCAAGTTGCAACATGGAAATACAGAAATAAGCACTTTTCCATAAACAAGCTCTAAATCGTGTTTGATGCACTCTGGATACAATGTTTTTTACAGAACTGTTCAAACTAGATGATTAGGAACACTGTAGACAATTTTCAGCAAGTTGCAACATTGAAATGCAGAAATAAGCACTTTTCCATAAACAAGCTCTAAATCATGTTTTGATGCACTGGATGAAACTTGTTTTTGTTATGTTGAGATTGTTATTCGAGATGTTATGAAAACACTGTAGAATGCATAAATAAGCACTTTTCCATAAACAAGCTCTAAATCATGTTTGATGCACTGGATAAAACTTGTTTTTGTTATGTTGAGATTGTTATTCGAGATGTTATGAAAACACTGTAGAATGCATAAATAAGCACTTTTCCATAAACAAGCTCTAAATCATGTTTGATGCACTCTGGATAAAACTTTTTTGTTATGTTTATTCGAGATGTTATGAAAACACTGTAGAATGCAGAAATAAGCACTTTTCCATAAACAAGCTCTAAATCATGATTGATGCACTCTGGATACAATGTTTTAAACATAACTGTTCAAACTAGATGATTAGGAACACTGTAGACAGTTTTTAGCAAGTTGCAACATGGAAATACAGAAATAAGCACTTTTCCATAAACAAGCTCTAAATCGTGTTTGATGCACTCTGGATACAATGTTTTTACAGAACTGTTCAAACTAGATGATTAGGAACACTGTGGACAATTTTCAGCAAGTTGCAGCATTGAACTACAGAAATAACCACTTTTCCATAAACAAGCTCTAAATCATGTTTTGATGCACTGGATGAAACTTGTTTTTGTTATGTTGAGATTGTTATTCGAGATGTTATGAAAACACTGTAGAATGCATAAATAAGCACTTTTCCATAAACAAGCTCTAAATCATGTTTTGATGCACTGGATAAAACTTTTTTTTGTTATGTTGAGATTGTTATTCGAGATGTTATGAAAACACTGTAGAATGCATAAATAAGCACTTTTCCATAAACAAGCTCTAAATCATGTTTGATGCACTCTGGATAAACTTTTTTTGTTTATGTTTATTCGAGATGTTATGAAAACACTGTAGAGTGCATAAATAAGCACTTTTCCATAAACAAGCTCTAAATCATGATTGATGCACTCTGGATACAATGTTTTAAACATAACTGTTCAAACTAGATGATTAGGAACACTGTAGACAATTTTCAGCAAGTTGCAGCATTGAAATGCAGAAATAAGCACTTTTCCATAAACAAGCTCTAAATCATGATTGATGCACTCTGGATACAATGTTTTAAACATAACTGTTCAAACTAGATGATTTTAGGAACACTGGTAGACAATTTTCAGCAAGTTGCAACATTGAAATGCAGAAATAAGCACTTTTCCATAAACAAGCTCTAAATCATGATTGATGCACTCTGGATACAATGTTTTAAACTTAACTGTTCAAACTAGATGATTAGGAACACTGTAGACAATTTTAGCAAGTTGCAACATGGAAATACAGAAATAAGCACTTTTCCATAAACAAGCTCTAAATCATGTTTGATGCACTCTGGATACAATGTTTTTTTACAGAACTGTTCAAACTAGATGATTAGGAACACTGTAGACAATTTTCAGCAAGTTGCAACATTGAAATGCAGAAATAAGCACTTTTCCATAAACAAGCTCTAAATCATGTTTTGATGCACTGGATGAAACTTGTTTTTGTTATGTTGAGATTGTTATTCGAGATGTTATGAAAACACTGTAGAATGCATAAATAAGCACTTTTCCATAAACAAGCTCTAAATCATGTTTGATGCACGGATAAAACTTGTTTTTGTTATGTTGAGATTGTTATTCGAGATGTTATGAAAACACTGTAGAATGCATAAATAAGCACTTTTCCATAAACAAGCTCTAAATCATGTTTGATGCACTCTGGATAAAACTTTTTTTTTATGTTTATTCGAGATGTTATGAAAACACTGTAGAATGCAGAAATAAGCACTTTTCCATAAACAAGCTCTAAATCATGATTGATGCACTCTGGATACAATGTTTTAAACATAACTGTTCAAACTAGATGATTAGGAACACTGTAGACAGTTTTTAGCAAGTTGCAACATGGAAATACAGAAATAAGCACTTTTCCATAAACAAGCTCTAAATCGTGTTTGATGCACTCTGGATACAATGTTTTTTACAGAACTGTTCAAACTAGATGATTAGGAACACTGTAGACAATTTTCAGCAAGTTGCAACATTGAAATGCAGAAATAAGCACTTTTCCATAAACAAGCTCTAAATCATGTTTTGATGCACTGGATGAAACTTGTTTTTGTTATGTTGAGATTGTTATTCGAGATGTTATGAAAACACTGTAGAATGCATAAATAAGCACTTTTCCATAAACAAGCTCTAAATCATGTTTGATGCACTGGATAAAACTTGTTTTTGTTATGTTGAGATTGTTATTCGAGATGTTATGAAAACACTGTAGAATGCATAAATAAGCACTTTTCCATAAACAAGCTCTAAATCATGTTTGATGCACTCTGGATAAAACTTTTTTTGTTATGTTTATTTGAGATGTTATGAAAACACTGTAGAATGCAGAAATAAGCACTTTTCCATAAACAAGCTCTAAATCATGATTGATGCACTCTGGATACAATGTTTTAAACATAACTGTTCAAACTAGATGATTAGGAACACTGTAGACAGTTTTAGCAAGTTGCAACATGGAAATACAGAAATAAGCACTTTTCCATAAACAAGCTCTAAATCGTGTTTGATGCACTCTGGATACAATGTTTTTACAGAACTGTTCAAACTAGATGATTAGGAACACTGTAGACAGTTTTTAGCAAGTTGCAACATGGAAATACAGAAATAAGCACTTTTCCATAAACAAGCTCTAAATCGTGTTTGATGCACTCTGGATACAATGTTTTTACAGAACTGTTCAAACTAGATGATTAGGAACACTGTGGAGAATTTTCAGCAAGTTGCAGCATTGAACTACAGAAATAACCACTTTTCCATAAACAAGCTCTAAATCATGTTTTGATGCACTGGATGAAACTTGTTTTTGTTATGTTGAGATTGTTATTCGAGATGTTATGAAAACACTGTAGAATGCAGAAATAAGCACTTTTCCATAAACAAGCTCTAAATCATGTTTGATGCACTCTGGATAAAACTTTTTTGTTATGTTTATTCGAGATGTTATGAAAACACTGTAGAATGCAGAAATAAGCACTTTTCCATAAACAAGCTCTAAATCGTGTTTGATGCACTCTGGATACAATGTTTTTTACAGAACTGTTCAAACTAGATGATTAGGAACACTGTGGACAATTTTCAGCAAGTTGCAGCATTGAACTATAGAAATAACCACTTTTCCATAAACAAGCTCTAAATCATGTTTTGATGCACTGGATGAAACTTGTTTTTGTTATGTTGAGATTGTTATTCGAGATGTTATGAAAACACTGTAGAATGCATAAATAAGCACTTTTCCATAAACAAGCTCTAAATCATGTTTGATGCACTGGATAAAACTTGTTTTTGTTATGTTGAGATTGTTATTCGAGATGTTATGAAAACACTGTAGAATGCATAACTAAGTACTTTTCCATAAACAAGCTCTAAATCATGTTTGATGCACTCTGGATTAAACTTTTTTTGTTATGTTTATTCGAGATGTTATGAAAACACTGTAGAATGCAGAAATAAGCACTTTTCCATAAACAAGCTCTAAATCATGATTGATGCACTCTGGATACAATGTTTTAAACATAACTGTTCAAACTAGATGATTAGGAACACTGGTAGACAATTTTCAGCAAGTTGCAACATTGAAATGCAGAAATAAGCACTTTTTCATAAACAAGCTCTAAATCATGATTGATGCACTCTGGATACAATGTTTTAAACATAACTGTTCAAACTAGATGATTTTAGGAACACTGGTAGACAATTTTCAGCAAGTTGCAACATTGAAATGCAGAAATAAGCACTTTTCCATAAACAAGCTCTAAATCATGATTGATGCACTCTGGATACAATGTTTTAAACTTAACTGTTCAAACTAGATGATTAGGAACACTGTAAGACAATTTTCAGCAAGTTGCAGCATTGAAATACAGAAATAAGCACTTTTCCATAAACAAGCTCTAAATCATGATTGATGCACTCTGGATACAATGTTTTAAACTTAACTGTTCAAACTAGATGATTAGGAACACTGTAAGACAATTTTCAACAAGTTGCAACATTGAAATGCAGAAATAAGCACTTTTCCATAAACAAGCTCTAAATCATGATTGATGCACTCTGGATACAATGTTTTAAACATAACTGTTCAAACTAGATGATTAGGAACACTGTAGACAGTTTTTAGCAAGTTGCAACATGGAAATACAGAAATAAGCACTTTTCCATAAACAAGCTCTAAATCGTGTTTGATGCACTCTGGATACAATGTTTTTTACAGAACTGTTCAAACTAGATGATTAGGAACACTGTAGACAGTTTTTAGCAAGTTGCAACATGGAAATACAGAAATAAGCACTTTTCCATAAACAAGCTCTAAATCGTGTTTGATGCACTCTGGATACAATGTTTTTACAGAACTGTTCAAACTAGATGATTAGGAACACTGTGGAGAATTTTCAGCAAGTTGCAGCATTGAACTACAGAAATAACCACTTTTCCATAAACAAGCTCTAAATCATGTTTTGATGCACTGGATGAAACTTGTTTTTGTTATGTTGAGATTGTTATTCGAGATGTTATGAAAACACTGTAGAATGCAGAAATAAGCACTTTTCCATAAACAAGCTCTAAATCATGTTTGATGCACTCTGGATAAAACTTTTTTTTGTTATGTTTATTCGAGATGTTATGAAAACACTGTAGAATGCAGAAATAAGCACTTTTCCATAAACAAGCTCTAAATCGTGTTTGATGCACTCTGGATACAATGTTTTTTACAGAACTGTTCAAACTAGATGATTAGGAACACTGTGGACAATTTTCAGCAAGTTGCAGCATTGAACTATAGAAATAACCACTTTTCCATAAACAAGCTCTAAATCATGTTTTGATGCACTGGATGAAACTTGTTTTTGTTATGTTGAGATTGTTATTCGAGATGTTATGAAAACACTGTAGAATGCATAAATAAGCACTTTTCCATAAACAAGCTCTAAATCATGTTTGATGCACTGGATAAAACTTGTTTTTGTTATGTTGAGATTGTTATTCGAGATGTTATGAAAACACTGTAGAATGCATAAATAAGCACTTTTCCATAAACAAGCTCTAAATCATGTTTGATGCACTCTGGATTAAACTTTTTTGTTATGTTTATTCGAGATGTTATGAAAACACTGTAGAATGCAGAAATAAGCACTTTTCCATAAACAAGCTCTAAATCATGATTGATGCACTCTGGATACAATGTTTTAAACATAACTGTTCAAACTAGATGATTAGGAACACTGGTAGACAATTTTCAGCAAGTTGCAACATTGAAATGCAGAAATAAGCACTTTTTCATAAACAAGCTCTAAATCATGATTGATGCACTCTGGATACAATGTTTTAAACATAACTGTTCAAACTAGATGATTTTAGGAACACTGGTAGACAATTTTCAGCAAGTTGCAACATTGAAATGCAGAAATAAGCACTTTTCCATAAACAAGCTCTAAATCATGATTGATGCACTCTGGATACAATGTTTTAAACTTAACTGTTCAAACTAGATGATTAGGAACACTGTAAGACAATTTTCAGCAAGTTGCAGCATTGAAATACAGAAATAAGCACTTTTCCATAAACAAGCTCTAAATCATGATTGATGCACTCTGGATACAATGTTTTAAACTTAACTGTTCAAACTAGATGATTAGGAACACTGTAAGACAATTTTCAGCAAGTTGCAACATTGAAATGCAGAAATAAGCACTTTTCCATAAACAAGCTCTAAATCATGATTGATGCACTCTGGATACAATGTTTTAAACATAACTGTTCAAACTAGATGATTAGGAACACTGTAGACATTTTCAGCAAGTTGCAACATGGAAATACAGAAATAAGCACTTTTCCATAAACAAGCTCTAAATCGTGTTTGATGCACTCTGGATACAATGTTTTTTACAGAACTGTTCAAACTAGATGATTAGGAACACTGTAGACAGTTTTTAGCAAGTTGCAACATGGAAATACAGAAATAAGCACTTTTCCATAAACAAGCTCTAAATCGTGTTTGATGCACTCTGGATACAATGTTTTTTACAGAACTGTTCAAACTAGATGATTAGGAACACTGTGGAGAATTTTCAGCAAGTTGCAGCATTGAACTACAGAAATAACCACTTTTCCATAAACAAGCTCTAAATCATGTTTTGATGCACTGGATGAAACTTGTTTTTGTTATGTTGAGATTGTTATTCGAGATGTTATGAAAACACTGTAGAATGCAGAAATAAGCACTTTTCCATAAACAAGCTCTAAATCATGTTTGATGCACTCTGGGATAAAACTTTTTTTTGTTATGTTTATTCGAGATGTTATGAAAACACTGTAGAATGCAGAAATAAGCACTTTTCCATAAACAAGCTCTAAATCATGTTTGATGCACTCTGGATACAATGTTTTTTACAGAACTGTTCAAACTAGATGATTAGGAACACTGTAGACAATTTTCAGCAAGTTGCAGCATTGAAATACGGAAATAAGCACTTTTCCATAAACAAGCTCTAAATCATGTTTGATGCACTGGATGAAACTTGTTTTTGTTATGTTGAGATTGTTATTCGAGATGTTATGAAAACACTGTAGAATGCATAAATAAGCACTTTTCCATAAACAAGCTCTAAATCATGTTTGATGCACTGGATAAAACTTGTTTTTGTTATGTTGAGATTGTTATTCGAGATGTTATGAAAACACTGTAGAATGCATAAATAAGCACTTTTCCATAAACAAGCTCTAAATCATGTTTGATGCACTCTGGATTAAAACTTTTTTTTTTGTTATGTTTATTCGAGATGTTATGAAAACACTGTAGAATGCAGAAATAAGCACTTTTCCATAAACAAGCTCTAAATCATGATTGATGCACTCTGGATACAATGTTTTAAACATAACTGTTCAAACTAGATGATTAGGAACACTGGTAGACAATTTTCAGCAAGTTGCAACATTGAAATGCAGAAATAAGCACTTTTCCATAAACAAGCTCTAAATCATGATTGATGCACTCTGGATACAATGTTTTAAACATAACTGTTCAAACTAGATGATTTTAGGAACACTGGTAGACAATTTTCAGCAAGTTGCAACATTGAAATGCAGAAATAAGCACTTTTCCATAAACAAGCTCTAAATCATGATTGATGCACTCTGGATACAATGTTTTAAACTTAACTGTTCAAACTAGATGATTAGGAACACTGTAAGACAATTTTCAGCAAGTTGCAGCATTGAAATACAGAAATAAGCACTTTTCCATAAACAAGCTCTAAATCATGATTGATGCACTCTGGATACAATGTTTTAAACTTAACTGTTCAAACTAGATGATTAGGAACACTGTAAGACAATTTTCAGCAAGTTGCAACATTGAAATGCAGAAATAAGCACTTTTCCATAAACAAGCTCTAAATCATGATTGATGCACTCTGGATACAATGTTTTAAACATAACTGTTCAAACTAGATGATTAGGAACACTGTAGACAGTTTTTAGCAAGTTGCAACATGGAAATACAGAAATAAGCACTTTTCCATAAACAAGCTCTAAATCATGTTTGATGCACTCTGGATACAATGTTTTTTACAGAACTGTTCAAACTAGATGATTAGGAACACTGTAGACAATTTTCAGCAAGTTGCAACATTGAAATGCAGAAATAAGCACTTTTCCATAAACAAGCTCTAAATCATGATTGATGCACTCTGGATACAATGTTTTAAACTTAACTGTTCAAACTAGATGATTAGGAACACTGTAAGACAATTTTCAGCAAGTTGCAGCATTGAAATACAGAAATAAGCACTTTTCCATAAACAAGCTCTAAATGATGTTTGATGCACTCTGGATACAATGTTTTAAACATAACTGTTCAAACTAGATGATTAGGAACACTGTAGACAATTTTCAGCAAGTTGCAACATTGAAATGCAGAAATAAGCACTTTTCCATAAACAAGCTCTAAATCATGTTTTGATGCACTGGATGAAACTTGTTTTTGTTATGTTGAGATTGTTATTCGAGATGTTATGAAAACACTGTAGAATGCATAAATAAGCACTTTTCCATAAACAAGCTCTAAATCATGTTTGATGCACTGGATAAAACTTGTTTTTGTTATGTTGAGATTGTTATTCGAGATGTTATGAAAACACTGTAGAATGCATAAATAAGCACTTTTCCATAAACAAGCTCTAAATCATGTTTGATGCACTCTGGATAAAACTTTTTTTGTTATGTTTATTCGAGATGTTATGAAAACACTGTAGAATGCAGAAATAAGCACTTTTCCATAAACAAGCTCTAAATCATGATTGATGCACTCTGGATACAATGTTTTAAACATAACTGTTCAAACTAGATGATTAGGAACACTGGTAGACAATTTTCAGCAAGTTGCAACATTGAAATGCAGAAATAAGCACTTTTCCATAAACAAGCTCTAAATGATGTTTGATGCACTCTGGATACAATGTTTTAAACTTAACTGTTCAAACTAGATGATTAGGAACACTGTAAGACAATTTTCAGCAAGTTGCAACATTGAAATGCAGAAATAAGCACTTTTCCATAAACAAGCTCTAAATCATGATTGATGCACTCTGGATACAATGTTTTAAACATAACTGTTCAAACTAGATGATTAGGAACACTGTAGACATTTTCAGCAAGTTGCAACATGGAAATACAGAAATAAGCACTTTTCCATAAACAAGCTCTAAATCATGTTTGATGCACTCTGGATACAATGTTTTAAACTTAACTGTTCAAACTAGATGATTAGGAACACTGTAAGACAATTTTCAGCAAGTTGCAACATTGAAATGCAGAAATAAGCACTTTTCCATAAACAAGCTCTAAATCATGATTGATGCACTCTGGATACAATGTTTTAAACATAACTGTTCAAACTAGATGATTAGGAACACTGTAGACAGTTTTTAGCAAGTTGCAACATGGAAATACAGAAATAAGCACTTTTCCATAAACAAGCTCTAAATCGTGTTTGATGCACTCTGGATACAATGTTTTTTACAGAACTGTTCAAACTAGATGATTAGGAACACTGTAGACAGTTTTTAGCAAGTTGCAACATGGAAATACAGAAATAAGCACTTTTCCATAAACAAGCTCTAAATCGTGTTTGATGCACTCTGGATACAATGTTTTTACAGAACTGTTCAAACTAGATGATTAGGAACACTGTGGAGAATTTTCAGCAAGTTGCAGCATTGAACTACAGAAATAACCACTTTTCCATAAACAAGCTCTAAATCATGTTTTGATGCACTGGATGAAACTTGTTTTTGTTATGTTGAGATTGTTATTCGAGATGTTATGAAAACACTGTAGAATGCAGAAATAAGCACTTTTCCATAAACAAGCTCTAAATCATGTTTGATGCACTCTGGATAAAACTTTTTTGTTATGTTTATTCGAGATGTTATGAAAACACTGTAGAATGCAGAAATAAGCACTTTTCCATAAACAAGCTCTAAATCATGTTTGATGCACTCTGGATACAATGTTTTTACAGAACTGTTCAAACTAGATGATTAGGAACACTGTGGACAATTTTCAGCAAGTTGCAGCATTGAACTATAGAAATAACCACTTTTCCATAAACAAGCTCTAAATCATGTTTTGATGCACTGGATGAAACTTGTTTTTGTTATGTTGAGATTGTTATTCGAGATGTTATGAAAACACTGTAGAATGCATAAATAAGCACTTTTCCATAAACAAGCTCTAAATCATGTTTGATGCACTGGATAAAACTTGTTTTTGTTATGTTGAGATTGTTATTCGAGATGTTATGAAAACACTGTAGAATGCATAAATAAGCACTTTTCCATAAACAAGCTCTAAATCATGTTTGATGCACTCTGGATTAAACTTTTTTTGTTATGTTTATTCGAGATGTTATGAAAACACTGTAGAATGCAGAAATAAGCACTTTTCCATAAACAAGCTCTAAATCATGATTGATGCACTCTGGATACAATGTTTTAAACATAACTGTTCAAACTAGATGATTAGGAACACTGGTAGACAATTTTCAGCAAGTTGCAACATTGAAATGCAGAAATAAGCACTTTTTCATAAACAAGCTCTAAATCATGATTGATGCACTCTGGATACAATGTTTTAAACATAACTGTTCAAACTAGATGATTTTAGGAACACTGGTAGACAATTTTCAGCAAGTTGCAACATTGAAATGCAGAAATAAGCACTTTTCCATAAACAAGCTCTAAATCATGATTGATGCACTCTGGATACAATGTTTTAAACTTAACTGTTCAAACTAGATGATTAGGAACACTGTAAGACAATTTTCAGCAAGTTGCAGCATTGAAATACAGAAATAAGCACTTTTCCATAAACAAGCTCTAAATCATGATTGATGCACTCTGGATACAATGTTTTAAACTTAACTGTTCAAACTAGATGATTAGGAACACTGTAAGACAATTTTCAGCAAGTTGCAACATTGAAATGCAGAAATAAGCACTTTTCCATAAACAAGCTCTAAATCATGATTGATGCACTCTGGATACAATGTTTTAAACATAACTGTTCAAACTAGATGATTAGGAACACTGTAGACAGTTTTTAGCAAGTTGCAACATGGAAATACAGAAATAAGCACTTTTCCATAAACAAGCTCTAAATCGTGTTTGATGCACTCTGGATACAATGTTTTTTACAGAACTGTTCAAACTAGATGATTAGGAACACTGTAGACAATTTTCAGCAAGTTGCAACATTGAAATGCAGAAATAAGCACTTTTCCATAAACAAGCTCTAAATCATGATTGATGCACTCTGGATACAATGTTTTAAACTTAACTGTTCAAACTAGATGATTAGGAACACTGTAAGACAATTTTCAGCAAGTTGCAGCATTGAAATACAGAAATAAGCACTTTTCCATAAACAAGCTCTAAATGATGTTTGATGCACTCTGGATACAATGTTTTAAACATAACTGTTCAAACTAGATGATTAGGAACACTGTAGACAATTTTCAGCAAGTTGCAACATTGAAATGCAGAAATAAGCACTTTTCCATAAACAAGCTCTAAATCATGTTTTGATGCACTGGATGAAACTTGTTTTTGTTATGTTGAGATTGTTATTCGAGATGTTATGAAAACACTGTAGAATGCATAAATAAGCACTTTTCCATAAACAAGCTCTAAATCATGTTTGATGCACTGGATAAAACTTGTTTTTGTTATGTTGAGATTGTTATTCGAGATGTTATGAAAACACTGTAGAATGCATAAATAAGCACTTTTCCATAAACAAGCTCTAAATCATGTTTGATGCACTCTGGATAAAACTTTTTTTGTTATGTTTATTCGAGATGTTATGAAAACACTGTAGAATGCAGAAATAAGCACTTTTCCATAAACAAGCTCTAAATCATGATTGATGCACTCTGGATACAATGTTTTAAACATAACTGTTCAAACTAGATGATTAGGAACACTGGTAGACAATTTTCAGCAAGTTGCAGCATTGAAATACAGAAATAAGCACTTTTCCATAAACAAGCTCTAAATGATGTTTGATGCACTCTGGATACAATGTTTTAAACTTAACTGTTCAAACTAGATGATTAGGAACACTGTAAGACAATTTTCAGCAAGTTGCAACATTGAAATGCAGAAATAAGCACTTTTCCATAAACAAGCTCTAAATCATGATTGATGCACTCTGGATACAATGTTTTAAACATAACTGTTCAAACTAGATGATTAGGAACACTGTAGACAGTTTTTAGCAAGTTGCAACATGGAAATACAGAAATAAGCACTTTTCCATAAACAAGCTCTAAATCGTGTTTGATGCACTCTGGATACAATGTTTTAAACTTAACTGTTCAAACTAGATGATTAGGAACACTGTAAGACAATTTTCAGCAAGTTGCAACATTGAAATGCAGAAATAAGCACTTTTCCATAAACAAGCTCTAAATCATGATTGATGCACTCTGGATACAATGTTTTAAACTTAACTGTTCAAACTAGATGATTAGGAACACTGTAAGACAATTTTCAGCAAGTTGCAACATTGAAATGCAGAAATAAGCACTTTTCCATAAACAAGCTCTAAATCATGATTGATGCACTCTGGATACAATGTTTTAAACTTAACTGTTCAAACTAGATGATTAGGAACACTGTAAGACAATTTTCAGCAAGTTGCAGCATTGAAATACAGAAATAAGCACTTTTCCATAAACAAGCTCTAAATGATGTTTGATGCACTCTGGATACAATGTTTTAAACTTAACTGTTCAAACTAGATGATTAGGAACACTGTAAGACAATTTTCAGCAAGTTGCAACATTGAAATGCAGAAATAAGCACTTTTCCATAAACAAGCTCTAAATCATGATTGATGCACTCTGGATACAATGTTTTAAACATAACTGTTCAAACTAGATGATTAGGAACACTGTAGACAGTTTTTAGCAAGTTGCAACATGGAAATACAGAAATAAGCACTTTTCCATAAACAAGCTCTAAATCGTGTTTGATGCACTCTGGATACAATGTTTTAAACTTAACTGTTCAAACTAGATGATTAGGAACACTGTAAGACAATTTTCAGCAAGTTGCAACATTGAAATGCAGAAATAAGCACTTTTCCATAAACAAGCTCTAAATCATGATTGATGCACTCTGGATACAATGTTTTAAACTTAACTGTTCAAACTAGATGATTAGGAACACTGTAAGACAATTTTCAGCAAGTTGCAACATTGAAATGCAGAAATAAGCACTTTTCCATAAACAAGCTCTAAATCATGATTGATGCACTCTGGATACAATGTTTTAAACTTAACTGTTCAAACTAGATGATTAGGAACACTGTAAGACAATTTTCAGCAAGTTGCAACATTGAAATGCAGAAATAAGCACTTTTCCATAAACAAGCTCTAAATCATGATTGATGCACTCTGGATACAATGTTTTAAACATAACTGTTCAAACTAGATGATTAGGAACACTGTAGACAGTTTTTAGCAAGTTGCAACATGGAAATACAGAAATAAGCACTTTTCCATAAACAAGCTCTAAATCGTGTTTGATGCACTCTGGATACAATGTTTTAAACTTAACTGTTCAAACTAGATGATTAGGAACACTGTAAGACAATTTTCAGCAAGTTGCAACATTGAAATGCAGAAATAAGCACTTTTCCATAAACAAGCTCTAAATCATGATTGATGCACTCTGGATACAATGTTTTAAACATAACTGTTCAAACTAGATGATTAGGAACACTGTAGACAATTTTCAGCAAGTTGCAACATTGAAATGCAGAAATAAGCACTTTTCCATAAACAAGCTCTAAATCATGATTGATGCACTCTGGATACAATGTTTTAAACTTAACTGTTCAAACTAGATGATTAGGAACACTGTAAGACAATTTTCAGCAAGTTGCAACATTGAAATGCAGAAATAAGCACTTTTCCATAAACAAGCTCTAAATCGTGTTTGATGCACTCTGGATACAATGTTTTAAACATAACTGTTCAAACTAGATGATTAGGAACACTGTAGACAGTTTTTAGCAAGTTGCAACATGGAAATACAGAAATAAGCACTTTTCCATAAACAAGCTCTAAATCATGATTGATGCACTCTGGATACAATGTTTTAAACTTAACTGTTCAAACTAGATGATTAGGAACACTGTAAGACAATTTTCAGCAAGTTGCAACATTGAAATGCAGAAATAAGCACTTTTCCATAAACAAGCTCTAAATGATGTTTGATGCACTCTGGATACAATGTTTTAAACATAACTGTTCAAACTAGATGATTAGGAACACTGTAGACAATTTTCAGCAAGTTGCAACATTGAAATGCAGAAATAAGCACTTTTCCATAAACAAGCTCTAAATCATGTTTTGATGCACTGGATGAAACTTGTTTTTGTTATGTTGAGATTGTTATTCGAGATGTTATGAAAACACTGTAGAATGCATAAATAAGCACTTTTCCATAAACAGGCTCTAAATCATGTTTGATGCACTGGATAAAACTTGTTTTTGTTATGTTGAGATTGTTATTCGAGATGTTATGAAAACACTGTAGAATGCATAAATAAGCACTTTTCCATAAACAAGCTCTAAATCATGTTTGATGCACTCTGGATAAAACTTTTTTGTTATGTTTATTCGAGATGTTATGAAAACACTGTAGAATGCAGAAATAAGCACTTTTCCATAAACAAGCTCTAAATCATGATTGATGCACTCTGGATACAATGTTTTAAACATAACTGTTCAAACTAGATGATTAGGAACACTGTAGACAGTTTTTAGCAAGTTGCAACATGGAAATACAGAAATAAGCACTTTTCCATAAACAAGCTCTAAATCGTGTTTGATGCACTCTGGATACAATGTTTTTACAGAACTGTTCAAACTAGATGATTAGGAACACTGTAGACAGTTTTTCAGCAAGTTGCAACATGGAAATACAGAAATAAGCACTTTTCCATAAACAAGCTCTAAATCGTGTTTGATGCACTCTGGATACAATGTTTTTTACAGAACTGTTCAAACTAGATGATTAGGAACACTGTAGACAATTTTTCAGCAAGTTGCAACATGGAAATACAGAAATAAGCACTTTTCCATAAACAAGCTCTAAATCATGTTTGATGCACTCTGGATAAATGTTTTTTTGTTATGTTTATTCGAGATGTTATGAAAACACTGTAGAATGCAGAAATAAGCACTTTTCCATAAACAAGCTCTAAATCATGATTGATGCACTCTGGATACAATGTTTTTTACAGAACTGTTCAAACTAGATGATTAGGAACACTGTGGACAATTTTCAGCAAGTTGCAGCATTGAACTACAGAAATAACCACTTTTCCATAAACAAGCTCTAAATCATGTTTTGATGCACTGATGAAACTTGTTTTTGTTATGTTGAGATTGTTATTCGAGATGTTATGAAAACACTGTAGAATGCATAAATAAGCACTTTTCCATAAACAAGCTCTAAATCATGTTTGATGCACTGGATAAAACTTGTTTTTGTTATGTTGAGATTGTTATCCGAGATGTTATGAAAACACTGTAGAATGCATAAATAAGCACTTTTCCATAAACAAGCTCTAAATCATGTTTGATGCACTCTGGATTAAACTTTTTTTGTTATGTTTATTCGAGATGTTATGAAAACACTGTAGAATGCAGAAATAAGCACTTTTCCATAAACAAGCTCTAAATCATGATTGATGCACTCTGGATACAATGTTTTAAACATAACTGTTCAAACTAGATGATTAGGAACACTGGTAGACAATTTTCAGCAAGTTGCAACATTGAAATGCAGAAATAAGCACTTTTCCATAAACAAGCTCTAAATCATGATTGATGCACTCTGGATACAATGTTTTAAACATAACTGTTCAAACTAGATGATTAGGAACACTGGTAGACAATTTTCAGCAAGTTGCAACATTGAAATGCAGAAATAAGCACTTTTCCATAAACAAGCTCTAAATCATGATTGATGCACTCTGGATACAATGTTTTAAACATAACTGTTCAAACTAGATGATTAGGAACACTGTAGACAATTTTCAGCAAGTTGCAACATTGAAATGCAGAAATAAGCACTTTTCCATAAACAAGCTCTAAATCATGATTGATGCACTCTGGATACAATGTTTTAAACTTAACTGTTCAAACTAGATGATTAGGAACACTGTAAGACAATTTTCAGCAAGTTGCAACATTGAAATACAGAAATAAGCACTTTTCCATAAACAAGCTCTAAATCATGATTGATGCACTCTGGATACAATGTTTTAAACTTAACTGTTCAAACTAGATGATTAGGAACACTGTAAGACAATTTTCAGCAAGTTGCAACATTGAAATGCAGAAATAAGCACTTTTCCATAAACAAGCTCTAAATCATGATTGATGCACTCTGGATACAATGTTTTAAACATAACTGTTCAAACTAGATGATTAGGAACACTGTAGACAGTTTTTAGCAAGTTGCAACATGGAAATACAGAAATAAGCACTTTTCCATAAACAAGCTCTAAATCGTGTTTGATGCACTCTGGATACAATGTTTTTTACAGAACTGTTCAAACTAGATGATTAGGAACACTGTAGACAATTTTCAGCAAGTTGCAACATTGAAATGCAGAAATAAGCACTTTTCCATAAACAAGCTCTAAATCATGATTGATGCACTCTGGATACAATGTTTTAAACTTAACTGTTCAAACTAGATGATTAGGAACACTGTAAGACAATTTTCAGCAAGTTGCAGCATTGAAATACAGAAATAAGCACTTTTCCATAAACAAGCTCTAAATGATGTTTGATGCACTCTGGATACAATGTTTTAAACATAACTGTTCAAACTAGATGATTAGGAACACTGTAGACAATTTTCAGCAAGTTGCAACATTGAAATGCAGAAATAAGCACTTTTCCATAAACAAGCTCTAAATCATGTTTTGATGCACTGGATGAAACTTGTTTTTGTTATGTTGAGATTGTTATTCGAGATGTTATGAAAACACTGTAGAATGCATAAATAAGCACTTTTCCATAAACAAGCTCTAAATCATGTTTGATGCACTGGATAAAACTTGTTTTTGTTATGTTGAGATTGTTATTCGAGATGTTATGAAAACACTGTAGAATGCATAAATAAGCACTTTTCCATAAACAAGCTCTAAATCATGTTTGATGCACTCTGGATAAAACTTTTTTGTTATGTTTATTCGAGATGTTATGAAAACACTGTTAGAATGCAGAAATAAGCACTTTTCCATAAACAAGCTCTAAATCATGATTGATGCACTCTGGATACAATGTTTTAAACATAACTGTTCAAACTAGATGATTAGGAACACTGGTAGACAATTTTCAGCAAGTTGCAACATTGAAATGCAGAAATAAGCACTTTTCCATAAACAAGCTCTAAATCATGTTTGATGCACTCTGGATACAATGTTTTAAACTTAACTGTTCAAACTAGATGATTAGGAACACTGTAAGACAATTTTCAGCAAGTTGCAACATTGAAATGCAGAAATAAGCACTTTTCCATAAACAAGCTCTAAATCATGATTGATGCACTCTGGATACAATGTTTTAAACATAACTGTTCAAACTAGATGATTAGGAACACTGTAGACAGTTTTTAGCAAGTTGCAACATGGAAATACAGAAATAAGCACTTTTCCATAAACAAGCTCTAAATCGTGTTTGATGCACTCTGGATACAATGTTTTAAACTTAACTGTTCAAACTAGATGATTAGGAACACTGTAAGACAATTTTCAGCAAGTTGCAACATTGAAATGCAGAAATAAGCACTTTTCCATAAACAAGCTCTAAATCATGATTGATGCACTCTGGATACAATGTTTTAAACTTAACTGTTCAAACTAGATGATTAGGAACACTGTAAGACAATTTTCAGCAAGTTGCAACATTGAAATGCAGAAATAAGCACTTTTCCATAAACAAGCTCTAAATCATGATTGATGCACTCTGGATACAATGTTTTAAACTTAACTGTTCAAACTAGATGATTAGGAACACTGTAAGACAATTTTCAGCAAGTTGCAACATTGAAATGCAGAAATAAGCACTTTTCCATAAACAAGCTCTCAATCATGATTGATGCACTCTGGATACAATGTTTTAAACATAACTGTTCAAACTAGATGATTAGGAACACTGTAGACAGTTTTTAGCAAGTTGCAACATGGAAATACAGAAATAAGCACTTTTCCATAAACAAGCTCTAAATCGTGTTTGATGCACTCTGGATACAATGTTTTAAACTTAACTGTTCAAACTAGATGATTAGGAACACTGTAAGACAATTTTCAGCAAGTTGCAACATTAAAATGCAGAAATAAGCACTTTTCCATAAACAAGCTCTAAATCATGATTGATGCACTCTGGATACAATGTTTTAAACATAACTGTTCAAACTAGATGATTAGGAACACTGTAGACAATTTTCAGCAAGTTGCAACATTGAAATGCAGAAATAAGCACTTTTCCATAAACAAGCTCTAAATCATGATTGATGCACTCTGGATACAATGTTTTAAACTTAACTGTTCAAACTAGATGATTAGGAACACTGTAAGACAATTTTCAGCAAGTTGCAACATTGAAATGCAGAAATAAGCACTTTTCCATAAACAAGCTCTAAATCATGATTGATGCACTCTGGATACAATGTTTTAAACATAACTGTTCAAACTAGATGATTAGGAACACTGTAGACAGTTTTTAGCAAGTTGCAACATGGAAATACAGAAATAAGCACTTTTCCATAAACAAGCTCTAAATCGTGTTTGATGCACTCTGGATACAATGTTTTTACAGAACTGTTCAAACTAGATGATTAGGAACACTGTAGACAGTTTTTAGCAAGTTGCAACATGGAAATACAGAAATAAGCACTTTTCCATAAACAAGCTCTAAATCGTGTTTGATGCACTCTGGATACAATGTTTTTACAGAACTGTTCAAACTAGATGATTAGGAACACTGTGGAGAATTTTCAGCAAGTTGCAGCATTGAACTACAGAAATAACCACTTTTCCATAAACAAGCTCTAAATCATGATTGATGCACTCTGGATACAATGTTTTAAACATAACTGTTCAAACTAGATGATTAGGAACACTGTAAGACAATTTTCAGCAAGTTGCAGCAATGAAATACAGAAATAAGCACTTTTCCATAAACAAGCTCTAAATGATGTTTGATGCACTCTGGATACAATGTTTTAAACATAACTGTTCAAACTAGATGATTAGGAACACTGTAGACAATTTTCAGCAAGTTGCAACATTGAAATGCAGAAATAAGCACTTTTCCATAAACAAGCTCTAAATCATGTTTTGATGCACTGGATGAAACTTGTTTTTGTTATGTTGAGATTGTTATTCGAGATGTTATGAAAACACTGTAGAATGCATAAATAAGCACTTTTCCATAAACAAGCTCTAAATCATGTTTGATGCACTGGATAAAACTTGTTTTTGTTATGTTGAGATTGTTATTCGAGATGTTATGAAAACACTGTAGAATGCATAAATAAGCACTTTTCCATAAACAAGCTCTAAATCATGTTTGATGCACTGGATAAAACTTGTTTTTGTTATGTTGAGATTGTTATTCGAGATGTTATGAAAACACTGTAGAATGCATAAATAAGCACTTTTCCATAAACAAGCTCTAAATCATGTTTGATGCACTCTGGATAAAACTTTTTTGTTATGTTTATTCGAGATGTTATGAAAACATTGTAGAATACAGAAATAAGCACTTTTCCATAAACAAGCTCTAAATCGTGTTTGATGCACTCTGGATACAATGTTTTTACAGAACTGTTCAAACTAGATGATTAGGAACACTGTAGACAGTTTTTAGCAAGTTGCAACATGGAAATACAGAAATAAGCACTTTTCCATAAACAAGCTCTAAATCGTGTTTGATGCACTCTGGATACAATGTTTTTACAGAACTGTTCAAACTAGATGATTAGGAACACTGTGGAGAATTTTCAGCAAGTTGCAGCATTGAACTACAGAAATAACCACTTTTCCATAAACAAGCTCTAAATCATGTTTTGATGCACTGGATGAAACTTGTTTTTGTTATGTTGAGATTGTTATTCGAGATGTTATGAAAACACTGTAGAATGCATAAATAAGCACTTTTCCATAAACAAGCTCTAAATCATGTTTGATGCACTCTGGATAAAACTTTTTTGTTATGTTTATTCGAGATGTTATGAAAACACTGTAGAATGCAGAAATAAGCACTTTTCCATAAACAAGCTCTAAATCATGATTGATGCACTCTGGATACAATGTTTTTTACAGAACTGTTCAAACTAGATGATTAGGAACACTGTGGACAATTTTCAGCAAGTTGCAGCATTGAACTACAGAAATAACCACTTTTCCATAAACAAGCTCTAAATCATGTTTGATGCACTGGATAAAACTTGTTTTTGTTATGTTGAGATTGTTATTCGAGATGTTATGAAAACACTGTAGAATGCATAAATAAGCACTTTTCCATAAACAAGCTCTAAATCATGTTTGATGCACTCTGGATAAAACTTTTTTGTTATGTTTATTCGAGATGTTATGAAAACATTGTAGAATGCAGAAATAAGCACTTTTCCATAAACAAGCTCTAAATCGTGTTTGATGCACTCTGGATACAATGTTTTTACAGAACTGTTCAAACTAGATGATTAGGAACACTGTAGACAATTTTCAGCAAGTTGCAACATTGAAATGCAGAAATAAGCACTTTTCCATAAACAAGCTCTAAATCATGTTTTGATGCACTGGATGAAACTTGTTTTTGTTATGTTGAGATTGTTATTCGAGATTGTCACGCCCTGGTCAAAGTATTTTGTGTTTATTTTTATGTATTTGGTCAGGCCAGGGTGTGGCATGGGGTTTTTGTAATTGTGGTGTGTTTGTCTTGGGGTTTTGGTGGTGGTATTGGGATTGTAGCTTAGTGGGTTGTCTAGCAAGGTCTATGGCTGTCTGAGTGGTTCTCAATCAGAGGCAGGTGCTTATCGTTGTCTCTGATTGGGAACCATATTTAGGCAGCCATATTCTTTGAGTTTGTCGTGGGTGATTGTCCTTAGTGTCCTATGTGTACTCGTTGTTAGTTTGCACCAGATAGGCTGTTTCGGTTTCGTTTATTGTTTTTTTGTAAGTTCGTGTTTCTTTGGTATATTAAACATGGATCGCAATCGACACGCTGCAGTTTGGTCCGACTCTCTCTCATCACCACTAGAAAACCGTTACAGAATCACCCACCACCAACGGACCAAGCGGCGTGTCAACAGGCAGGAGCAGCCGAAAAGGAGATGCTCACCAAGGATTTCTGGTCATGGGAGGAGATCTTCGACGGGAGAGGACCCTGGGCTAAACCAGGGGAGTGTAGCCGCCCAAAGGAGCAACAGGAGAAGAGGCAACAGAGGCAGCAGCAGCAGGAGCAGCAGCAGCTACAGTGGGAGAGGTTGCACCACCTGGAGTTATGGACATGGGAGGAGGAATTGGACGGTAAAGGACCCTGGAATGAGCCTGAGATTATTGTCGCCCAAAGCCGAGCTGGAGGCAGCAAAAGCAGAGAGGCGGCATTATGAGGAGCTAGCACGGCAGAGCGGATGGAAGCCCGAGAGTCAGCCCCAAAATTTCTTGGGGGCTTACAGGGAGTATGGCTATGCCAGGTAGGAGACCTGCGCAAACTCCCTGTGCTTACCGGGGGCTGGAGAGACCGGGCAGGCACCGTGTTATGCTGTGGAGCGCACGGTGTCTCCAGTGCGGGTGCACAGCCCGGTTCGGTATATTCCAGCTCCGCGTATCGGCCGGGCTAGATTGAGCGTCGAGCCAAATGCCATGAAGCCGGCTCTACGCATCTGGTCCCCAGTGCGTCTCCTTGGGCCGGCTTACATGGCACCAGCCTTGCGCTCGGTGTCTCCGGTTCGCCTGCATAGCCCAGTGCAGGCTATTCCACCTCGCCGCACTGGCAGGGCAACCGGGAGCATTCAACCAGGTAAGGTTGGGCAGGCTCGGTGCTCAAGAGCCCCAGTGCGCCTGCACGGTCCGGGTCTATCCAGTACCACCTCCACACCCCAGCCCTCCGGTAGCAGCTCCCCCGCACCAGGCTTCCTGTGCGTGTCCTCGATCCAGTACCACCAGTTCCAGCACCACGCACCAGGCCTTCAGTGTGCCTCGCCTGTTCAGCGCAGCCAGCGCTTTTCTCCCTCTCCTGCGCTGCTGGAGTCTCCCGCCTGTTTAGCGCAGCCAGAGCCTTCCTCCTCTACAGCGCTGCCGGAGCCTCCCGCCTGTTTAGCGCAGCCAGAGCCTTTCTCCTCTCCTGCGCTGCCGGAGTCTCCCGCCTGTTTAGCGCAGCCAGAGCCTTCCTCCGACACAGCGCTGCAGGAGTCTCCCGCCTGTTCAGCGCAGCCAGAGCTGCCAGTCTGCATGAAGCAGCCAGAGCTGTCAGTCTGCATGGAGCAGTCAGAGCTGTCAGTCTGCATGGAGCAGCCAGAGCTGTCAGTCTGCATGAAGCAGCCAGTCTACATGGAGCAGCCAGAGCTGTCAGTCTACATGAAGCAGCCCGAGCTGCCAGTCTGCATGAAGCAGCCAGTCTACATGGAGCAGCCAGAGCTGTCAGTCCGCATGGAGCAGCCAGAGCTGTCAGTCTGCATGGAGCAGCCAGAGCTGTCAGTCTGCATGGAGCAGCCAGAGCTGTCAGTCCGCATGGAGCAGCCAGAGCGGTCAGTCTACATGAAGCAGCCCGAGCTGCCAGTCTGCATGAAGCAGCCAGTCTACATAGAGCAGCCAGAGCTGCCAGTCTGCATGAAGCAGCCAGAGCTGTCAGTCTGCATGGAGCAGTCAGAGCTGTCAGTCCGCATGGAGCAGCCAGAGCTGTCAGTCTACATGAAGCAGCCCGAGCTGCCAGTCTGCATGAAGCAGCCAGTCTACATGGAGCAGCCAGAGCTGTCAGTCTGCATGAAGCAGCCAGAGCTGTCAGTCTGCATGGAGCAGCCAGTCTGCATGGAGCAGCCAGTCTGCACGAAGCTGTCAGTCTGCACGGAGCTGTCAGTCTGCACGGAGCTGTCAGTCTGTAAGGAGCTGCCAGTCTGCAAGGAGCTGCCAGTCAGCACGGAGCCGCCAGAGCGGTCAGTCTGTAAGAAGCCGCCAGAGCTGTCAGCCTATATGGAGCAGCTAGTGCCGCCAGTCTGCCCAGCGCCGCCAGTGCCCCCAGTCTGCCCAGCATCGCCAGTCTGCCCAGCATCGCCATCAGTCTGCCCAGCACCGCCAGTCTGCCCAGCGTCGTCAGTCTGCCCAGCGTCGTCAGTCTGCCCAGCACCGCCAGTCTGCCCAGCACCGCCAGTCTGCCCAGCGCCGCCAGTCTGCCCGGGCGCCGCCAGTCTGCCCGGGCGCCGCCAGTCTGCCCGGGCGCCGCCGGTCTGCCCAGCATCGCCAGTCTGCCAGACTCTTCCAGATCTGCCAGTCAGCCAGACTCTTCCAGATCTGCCAGTCAGCCAGACTCTTCCAGATCTGCCAGTCAGCCAGACTCTTCCAGATCTGCCAGTCAACCAGACTCTTCCAGATCTGCCAGTCAACCAGACTCTTCCAGATCTGCCAGTCAACCAGACTCTTCCAGATCTGCCAGTCAACCAGACTCTTCCAGATCTGCCAGTCAACCAGACTCTTCCAGATCTGCCAGTCAGCCAGGATCTGCCAGTCAGCCAGGATCTGCTGAAACCACCAGCCAGCCAGGAGCTGGTAGATCTATCTACCTGCCTGAGCTTCCTCTCACTCCTGAGCTTCCTCTCACTCCTGAGCTTCCTCTCACTCCTGAGCTCCTCTCACTCCTGAGCTCTCACCCTGAGCTTCCTCTCACTCCTGAGCTTCCTCTCACTCCTGAGCTTCCTCTCACTCCTGAGCTTCCTCTCACTCCTGAGCTTCCTCTCACTCCTGAGCTTTCTCTCACTCCTGAGCTTTCTCTCACTCCCGAGCTTCCCCTCAGTCCCGAGCTGCCTCGGTCCCGAGCTGTCCTTCAGTCCCGATCTGTTCCTCAGTCCAGTGGGGTTCTGGGTGAGGACTACTAGGCCATGGTCGGCGGCGAGGGTGGACTATCCAGGGACGAAGGGAGAGGGGACTAAGACATTAAAGGAGTGGGGTCCACGTCCCGCGCCGGAGCCGCCACCATGGACAGACGCCCACCCGGACCCTCCCTATTGTTTTGAGGTGCGTTCGGGAGTCCGCACCTTAGGGGGGGGGTTCTGTCACGCCCTGGTCAAAGTATTTTGTGTTTATTTTTATGTATTTGGTCAGGCCAGGGTGTGGCATGGGGTTTTTGTAATTGTGGTGTGTTTGTCTTGGGGTTTTGGTGGTGGTATTGGGATTGTAGCTTAGTGGGTTGTCTAGCAAGGTCTATGGCTGTCTGGAGTGGTTCTCAATCAGAGGCAGGTGCTTATCGTTGTCTCTGATTGGGAACCATATTTAGGCAGCCATATTCTTGAGTTTGTCGTGGGTGATTGTCCTTAGTGTCCTATGTGTACTCGTTGTTAGTTTGCACCAGATAGGCTGTTTCGGTTTCGTTTATTGTTTTTTTGTAAGTTCGTGTTTCTTTGGTATATTAAACATGGATCGCAATCGACACGCTGCAGTTTGGTCCGACTCTCTCTCATCACCACTAGAAAACCGTTACAGAGATGTTATGAAAACACTGTAGAATGCATAAATAAGCACTTTTCCATAAACAAGCTCTAAATCATGTTTGATGCACTGGATAAAACTTGTTTTTGTTATGTTGAGATTGTTATTCGAGATGTTATGAAAACACTGTAGAATGCATAAATAAGCACTTTTCCATAAACAAGCTCTAAATCATGTTTGATGCACTCTGGATAAAACTTTTTTGTTATGTTTATTCGAGATGTTATGAAAACATTGTAGAATACAGAAATAAGCACTTTTCCATAAACAAGCTCTAAATCGTGTTTGATGCACTCTGGATACAATGTTTTTTACAGAACTGTTCAAACTAGATGATTAGGAACACTGTAGACAGTTTTTAGCAAGTTGCAACATGGAAATACAGAAATAAGCACTTTTCCATAAACAAGCTCTAAATCGTGTTTGATGCACTCTGGATACAATGTTTTTTACAGAACTGTTCAAACTAGATGATTAGGAACACTGTGGAGAATTTTCAGCAAGTTGCAGCATTGAACTACAGAAATAACCACTTTTCCATAAACAAGCTCTAAATCATGTTTTGATGCACTGGATGAAACTTGTTTTTGTTATGTTGAGATTGTTATTCGAGATGTTATGAAAACACTGTAGAATGCATAAATAAGCACTTTTCCATAAACAAGCTCTAAATCATGTTTGATGCACTCTGGATAAAACTTTTTGTTATGTTTATTCGAGATGTTATGAAAACACTGTAGAATGCAGAAATAAGCACTTTTCCATAAACAAGCTCTAAATCATGATTGATGCACTCTGGATACAATGTTTTTTACAGAACTGTTCAAACTAGATGATTAGAACACTGTGGACAATTTTCAGCAAGTTGCAGCATTGAACTACAGAAATAACCACTTTTCCATAAACAAGCTCTAAATCATGTTTGATGCACTGGATAAAACTTGTTTTTGTTATGTTGAGATTGTTATTCGAGATGTTATGAAAACACTGTAGAATGCATAAATAAGCACTTTTCCATAAACAAGCTCTAAATCATGTTTGATGCACTCTGGATAAAACTTTTTTGTTATGTTTATTCGAGATGTTATGAAAACATTGTAGAATGCAGAAATAAGCACTTTTCCATAAACAAGCTCTAAATCATGTTTGATGCACTCTGGATACAATGTTTTAAACAGAACTGTTCAAACTAGATGATTAGGAACACTGTAGACAATTTTCAGCAAGTTGCAACATTGAAATGCAGAAATAAGCACTTTTCCATAAACAAGCTCTAAATCATGTTTTGATGCACTGGATGAAACTTGTTTTTGTTATGTTGAGATTGTTATTCGAGATGTTATGAAAACACTGTAGAATGCATAAATAAGCACTTTTCCATAAACAAGCTCTAAATCATGTTTGATGCACTGGATAAAACTTGTTTTTGTTATGTTGAGATTGTTATTCGAGATGTTATGAAAACACTGTAGAATGCATAAATAAGCACTTTTCCATAAACAAGCTCTAAATCATGTTTGATGCACTCTGGATAAAACTTTTTTGTTATGTTTATTCGAGATGTTATGAAAACATTGTAGAATACAGAAATAAGCACTTTTCCATAAACAAGCTCTAAATCGTGTTTGATGCACTCTGGATACAATGTTTTTACATAACTGTTCAAACTAGATGATTAGGAACACTGTAGACAGTTTTTAGCAAGTTGCAACATGGAAATACAGAAATAAGCACTTTTCCATAAACAAGCTCTAAATCGTGTTTGATGCACTCTGGATACAATGTTTTTTACAGAACTGTTCAAACTAGATGATTAGGAACACTGTGGAGAATTTTCAGCAAGTTGCAGCATTGAACTACAGAAATAACCACTTTTCCATAAACAAGCTCTAAATCATGTTTTGATGCACTGGATGAAACTTGTTTTTTGTTATGTTGAGATTGTTATTCGAGATGTTATGAAAACACTGTAGAATGCATAAATAAGCACTTTTCCATAAACAAGCTCTAAATCATGTTTGATGCACTCTGGATAAAACTTTTTTGTTATGTTTATTCGAGATGTTATGAAAACACTGTAGAATGCAGAAATAAGCACTTTTCCATAAACAAGCTCTAAATCATGATTGATGCACTCTGGATACAATGTTTTTTACAGAACTGTTCAAACTAGATGATTAGGAACACTGTGGACAATTTTCAGCAAGTTGCAGCATTGAACTACAGAAATAACCACTTTTCCATAAACAAGCTCTAAATCATGTTTTGATGCACTGGATGAAACTTGTTTTTGTTATGTTGAGATTGTTATTCGAGATGTTATGAAAACACTGTAGAATGCATAAATAAGCACTTTTCCATAAACAAGCTCTAAATCATGTTTGATGCACTCTGGATAAAACTTTTTTTGTTATGTTTATTCGAGATGTTATGAAAACACTGTAGAATGCAGAAATAAGCACTTTTCCATAAACAAGCTCTAAATCATGATTGATGCACTCTGGATACAATGTTTTAAACATAACTGTTCAAACTAGATGATTAGGAACACTGTAGACAGTTTTTAGCAAGTTGCAACATGGAAATACAGAAATAAGCACTTTTCCATAAACAAGCTCTAAATCGTGTTTGATGCACTCTGGATACAATGTTTTTACAGAACTGTTCAAACTAGATGATTAGGAACACTGTGGACAATTTTCAGCAAGTTGCAGCATTGAACTACAGAAATAACCACTTTTCCATAAACAAGCTCTAAATCATGTTTTGATGCACTGGATGAAACTTGTTTTTGTTATGTTGAGATTGTTATTCGAGATGTTATGAAAACACTGTAGAATGCATAAATAAGCACTTTTCCATAAACAAGCTCTAAATCATGTTTGATGCACTGGATAAAACTTGTTTTTGTTATGTTGAGATTGTTATCCGAGATGTTATGAAAACACTGTAGAATGCATAAATAAGCACTTTTCCATAAACAAGCTCTAAATCATGTTTGATGCACTCTGGATTAAACTTTTTGTTATGTTTATTCGAGATGTTATGAAAACACTGTAGAATGCAGAAATAAGCACTTTTCCATAAACAAGCTCTAAATCATGATTGATGCACTCTGGATACAATGTTTTAAACATAACTGTTCAAACTAGATGATTAGGAACACTGTAGACAATTTTCAGCAAGTTGCAACATTGAAATGCAGAAATAAGCACTTTTCCATAAACAAGCTCTAAATCATGTTTTGATGCACTGGATGAAACTTGTTTTTGTTATGTTGAGATTGTTATTCGAGATGTTATGAAAACACTGTAGAATGCATAAATAAGCACTTTTCCATAAACAAGCTCTAAATCATGTTTGATGCACTGGATAAAACTTGTTTTTGTTATGTTGAGATTGTTATTCGAGATGTTATGAAAACACTGTAGAATGCATAAATAAGCACTTTTCCATAAACAAGCTCTAAATCATGTTTGATGCACTCTGGATAAAACTTTTTTGTTATGTTTATTCGAGATGTTATGAAAACATTGTAGAATACAGAAATAAGCACTTTTCCATAAACAAGCTCTAAATCGTGTTTGATGCACTCTGGATACAATGTTTTTTACAGAACTGTTCAAACTAGATGATTAGGAACACTGTAGACAGTTTTTAGCAAGTTGCAACATGGAAATACAGAAATAAGCACTTTTCCATAAACAAGCTCTAAATCGTGTTTGATGCACTCTGGATACAATGTTTTTTACAGAACTGTTCAAACTAGATGATTAGGAACACTGTGGAGAATTTTCAGCAAGTTGCAGCATTGAACTACAGAAATAACCACTTTTCCATAAACAAGCTCTAAATCATGTTTTGATGCACTGGATGAAACTTGTTTTTGTTATGTTGAGATTGTTATTCGAGATGTTATGAAAACACTGTAGAATGCATAAATAAGCACTTTTCCATAAACAAGCTCTAAATCATGTTTGATGCACTCTGGATAAAACTTTTTTGTTATGTTTATTCGAGATGTTATGAAAACACTGTAGAATGCAGAAATAAGCACTTTTCCATAAACAAGCTCTAAATCATGATTGATGCACTCTGGATACAATGTTTTTACAGAACTGTTCAAACTAGATGATTAGGAACACTGTGGACAATTTTCAGCAAGTTGCAGCATTGAACTACAGAAATAACCACTTTTCCATAAACAAGCTCTAAATCATGTTTTGATGCACTGGATGAAACTTGTTTTTGTTATGTTGAGATTGTTATTCGAGATGTTATGAAAACACTGTAGAATGCATAAATAAGCACTTTTCCATAAACAAGCTCTAAATCATGTTTGATGCACTCTGGATAAAACTTTTTTGTTATGTTTATTCGAGATGTTATGAAAACACTGTAGAATGCAGAAATAAGCACTTTTCCATAAACAAGCTCTAAATCATGATTGATGCACTCTGGATACAATGTTTTAAACATAACTGTTCAAACTAGATGATTAGGAACACTGTAGACAGTTTTTAGCAAGTTGCAACATGGAAATACAGAAATAAGCACTTTTCCATAAACAAGCTCTAAATCGTGTTTGATGCACTCTGGATACAATGTTTTTTACAGAACTGTTCAAACTAGATGATTAGGAACACTGTGGACAATTTTCAGCAAGTTGCAGCATTGAACTACAGAAATAACCACTTTTCCATAAACAAGCTCTAAATCATGTTTTGATGCACTGGATGAAACTTGTTTTTGTTATGTTGAGATTGTTATTCGAGATGTTATGAAAACACTGTAGAATGCATAAATAAGCACTTTTCCATAAACAAGCTCTAAATCATGTTTGATGCACTGGATAAAACTTGTTTTTGTTATGTTGAGATTGTTATCCGAGATGTTATGAAAACACTGTAGAATGCATAAATAAGCACTTTTCCATAAACAAGCTCTAAATCATGTTTGATGCACTCTGGATTAAACTTTTTTTGTTATGTTTATTCGAGATGTTATGAAAACACTGTAGAATGCAGAAATAAGCACTTTTCCATAAACAAGCTCTAAATCATGATTGATGCACTCTGGATACAATGTTTTAAACATAACTGTTCAAACTAGATGATTAGGAACACTGTAGACAATTTTCAGCAAGTTGCAACATTGAAATGCAGAAATAAGCACTTTTCCATAAACAAGCTCTAAATCATGTTTTGATGCACTGGATGAAACTTGTTTTTGTTATGTTGAGATTGTTATTCGAGATGTTATGAAAACACTGTAGAATGCATAAATAAGCACTTTTCCATAAACAAGCTCTAAATCATGTTTGATGCACTGGATAAAACTTGTTTTTGTTATGTTGAGATTGTTATTCGAGATGTTATGAAAACACTGTAGAATGCATAAATAAGCACTTTTCCATAAACAAGCTCTAAATCATGTTTGATGCACTCTGGATAAAACTTTTTTTGTTATGTTTATTCGAGATGTTATGAAAACATTGTAGAATACAGAAATAAGCACTTTTCCATAAACAAGCTCTAAATCATGTTTGATGCACTCTGGATACAATGTTTTTTACAGAACTGTTCAAACTAGATGATTAGGAACACTGTAGACAGTTTTTAGCAAGTTGCAACATGGAAATACAGAAATAAGCACTTTTCCATAAACAAGCTCTAAATCGTGTTTGATGCACTCTGGATACAATGTTTTTTACAGAACTGTTCAAACTAGATGATTAGGAACACTGTGGACAATTTTCAGCAAGTTGCAGCATTGAACTACAGAAATAACCACTTTTCCATAAACAAGCTCTAAATCATGTTTTGATGCACTGGATGAAACTTGTTTTTGTTATGTTGAGATTGTTATTCGAGATGTTATGAAAACACTGTAGAATGCATAAATAAGCACTTTTCCATAAACAAGCTCTAAATCATGTTTGATGCACTCTGGATAAAACTTTTTTGTTATGTTTATTCGAGATGTTATGAAAACACTGTAGAATGCAGAAATAAGCACTTTTCCATAAACAAGCTCTAAATCATGATTGATGCACTCTGGATACAATGTTTTTTACAGAACTGTTCAAACTAGATGATTAGGAACACTGTGGACAATTTTCAGCAAGTTGCAGCATTGAACTACAGAAATAACCACTTTTCCATAAACAAGCTCTAAATCATGTTTTGATGCACTGGATGAAACTTGTTTTTGTTATGTTGAGATTGTTATTCGAGATGTTATGAAAACACTGTAGAATGCATAAATAAGCACTTTTCCATAAACAAGCTCTAAATCATGTTTGATGCACTCTGGATAAAACTTTTTTGTTATGTTTATTCGAGATGTTATGAAAACACTGTAGAATGCAGAAATAAGCACTTTTCCATAAACAAGCTCTAAATCATGATTGATGCACTCTGGATACAATGTTTTAAACATAACTGTTCAAACTAGATGATTAGGAACACTGTAGACAGTTTTTAGCAAGTTGCAACATGGAAATACAGAAATAAGCACTTTTCCATAAACAAGCTCTAAATCGTGTTTGATGCACTCTGGATACAATGTTTTTTACAGAACTGTTCAAACTAGATGATTAGGAACACTGTGGACAATTTTCAGCAAGTTGCAGCATTGAACTACAGAAATAACCACTTTTCCATAAACAAGCTCTAAATCATGTTTTGATGCACTGGATGAAACTTGTTTTTGTTATGTTGAGATTGTTATTCGAGATGTTATGAAAACACTGTAGAATGCATAAATAAGCACTTTTCCATAAACAAGCTCTAAATCATGTGTTTGATGCACTGGATAAAACTTGTTTTTGTTATGTTGAGATTGTTATCCGAGATGTTATGAAAACACTGTAGAATGCATAAATAAGCACTTTTCCATAAACAAGCTCTAAATCATGTTTGATGCACTCTGGATTAAACTTTTTTTGTTATGTTTATTCGAGATGTTATGAAAACACTGTAGAATGCAGAAATAAGCACTTTTCCATAAACAAGCTCTAAATCATGATTGATGCACTCTGGATACAATGTTTTAAACATAACTGTTCAAACTAGATGATTAGGAACACTGGTAGACAATTTTCAGCAAGTTGCAACATTGAAATGCAGAAATAAGCACTTTTCATAAACAAGCTCTAAATCATGATTGATGCACTCTGGATACAATGTTTTAAACTTAACTGTTCAAACTAGATGATTAGGAACACTGTAAGACAATTTTCAGCAAGTTGCAGCATTGAAATACAGAAATAAGCACTTTTCCATAAACAAGCTCTAAATCATGATTGATGCACTCTGGATACAATGTTTTAAACTTAACTGTTCAAACTAGATGATTAGGAACACTGTAAGACAATTTTCAGCAAGTTGCAACATTGAAATGCAGAAATAAGCACTTTTCCATAAACAAGCTCTAAATCATGATTGATGCACTCTGGATACAATGTTTTAAACATAACTGTTCAAACTAGATGATTAGGAACACTGTAGACAGTTTTTAGCAAGTTGCAACATGGAAATACAGAAATAAGCACTTTTCCATAAACAAGCTCTAAATCGTGTTTGATGCACTCTGGATACAATGTTTTTACAGAACTGTTCAAACTAGATGATTAGGAACACTGTAGACAATTTTCAGCAAGTTGCAACATTGAAATGCAGAAATAAGCACTTTTCCATAAACAAGCTCTAAATCATGATTGATGCACTCTGGATACAATGTTTTAAACTTAACTGTTCAAACTAGATGATTAGGAACACTGTAGACAATTTTCAGCAAGTTGCAACATTGAAATGCAGAAATAAGCACTTTTCCATAAACAAGCTCTAAATCATGTTTTGATGCACTGGATGAAACTTGTTTTTGTTATGTTGAGATTGTTATTCGAGATGTTATGAAAACACTGTAGAATGCATAAATAAGCACTTTTCCATAAACAAGCTCTAAATCATGTTTGATGCACTGGATAAAACTTGTTTTTGTTATGTTGAGATTGTTATTCGAGATGTTATGAAAACACTGTAGAATGCATAAATAAGCACTTTTCCATAAACAAGCTCTAAATCATGTTTGATGCACTCTGGATAAAACTTTTTTTGTTATGTTTATTCGAGATGTTATGAAAACACTGTAGAATGCAGAAATAAGCACTTTTCCATAAACAAGCTCTAAATCATGATTGATGCACTCTGGATACAATGTTTTAAACATAACTGTTCAAACTAGATGATTAGGAACACTGGTAGACAATTTTTAGCAAGTTGCAACATGGAAATACAGAAATAAGCACTTTTCCATAAACAAGCTCTAAATCGTGTTTGATGCAGCACTCTGGATACAATGTTTTAAACTTAACTGTTCAAACTAGATGATTAGGAACACTGTAAGACAATTTTCAGCAAGTTGCAACATTGAAATGCAGAAATAAGCACTTTTCCATAAACAAGCTCTAAATCATGTTTTGATGCACTGGATGAAACTTGTTTTTGTTATGTTGAGATTGTTATTCGAGATGTTATGAAAACACTGTAGAATGCATAAATAAGCACTTTTCCATAAACAAGCTCTAAATCATGTTTGATGCACTCTGGATAAAACTTTTTTGTTATGTTTATTCGAGATGTTATGAAAACATTGTAGAATGCAGAAATAAGCACTTTTCCATAAACAAGCTCTAAATCATGATTGATGCACTCTGGATACAATGTTTTAAACATAACTGTTCAAACTAGATGATTAGGAACACTGTAGACAATTTTCAGCAAGTTGCAACATTGAAATGCAGAAATAAGCACTTTTCCATAAACAAGCTCTAAATCATGATTGATGCACTCTGGATACAATGTTTTTACAGAACTGTTCAAACTAGATGATTAGGAACACTGTGGACAATTTTCAGCAAGTTGCAGCATTGAACTACAGAAATAACCACTTTTCCATAAACAAGCTCTAAATCATGTTTTGATGCACTGGATGAAACTTGTTTTTGTTATGTTGAGATTGTTATTCGAGATGTTATGAAAACACTGTAGAATGCATAAATAAGCACTTTTCCATAAACAAGCTCTAAATCATGTTTGATGCACTCTGGATAAAACTTTTTTTTTGTTATGTTTATTCGAGATGTTATGAAAACACTGTAGAATGCAGAAATAAGCACTGTTCCATAAACAAGCTCTAAATCGTGTTTGATGCACTCTGGATACAATGTTTTAAACTTAACTGTTCAAACTAGATGATTAGGAACACTGTAGACAGTTTTTAGCAAGTTGCAACATGGAAATACAGAAATAAGCACTTTTCCATAAACAAGCTCTAAATCGTGTTTGATGCACTCTGGATACAATGTTTTAAACTTAACTGTTCAAACTAGATGATTAGGAACACTGTAGACAATTTTCAGCAAGTTGCAACATTGAAATGCAGAAATAAGCACTTTTCCATAAACAAGCTCTAAATCATGATTGATGCACTCTGGATACAATGTTTTAAACATAACTGTTCAAACTAGATGATTAGGAACACTGTAGACAGTTTTTAGCAAGTTGCAGCATTGAACTACAAGAAATAACCACTTTTCCATAAACAAGCTCAAAATCATGTTTTGATGCACTGGATGAAACTTGTTTTTGTTATGTTGAGATTGTTATTCGAGATGTTATGAAAACACTGTAGAATGCATAAATAAGCACTTTTCCATAAACAAGCTCTAAATCATGTTTGATGCACTCTGGATAAAACTTTTTTGTTATGTTTATTCGAGATGTTATGAAACACTGTAGAATGCATAAATAAGCACTTTTCCATAAACAAGCTCTAAATCATGATTGATGCACTCTGGATACAATGTTTTAAACATAACTGTTCAAACTAGATGATTAGGAACACTGTAAGACAATTTTCAGCAAGTTGCAACATTGAAATGCAGAAATAAGCACTTTTCCATAAACAAGCTCTAAATCATGATTGATGCACTCTGGATACAATGTTTTTTACAGAACTGTTCAAACTAGATGATTAGGAACACTGTGGACAATTTTCAGCAAGTTGCAGCATTGAACTACAGAAATAACCACTTTTCCATAAACAAGCTTCTAAATCATGTTTTGATGCACTGGATGAAACTTGTTTTTGTTATGTTGAGATTGTTATTCGAGATGTTATGAAAACACTGTAGAATGCATAAATAAGCACTTTTCCATAAACAAGCTCTAAATCATGTTTGATGCACTCTGGATAAAACTTTTTTGTTATGTTTATTCGAGATGTTATGAAAACACTGTAGAATGCAGAAATAAGCACTGTTCCATAAACAAGCTCTAAATCATGATTGATGCACTCTGGATACAATGTTTTAAACATAACTGTTCAAACTAGATGATTAGGAACACTGTAGACAATTTTCAGCAAGTTGCAACATTGAAATGCAGAAATAAGCACTTTTCCATAAACAAGCTCTAAATCATGATTGATGCACTCTGGATACAATGTTTTAAACATAACTGTTCAAACTAGATGATTAGGAACACTGTAGACAGTTTTTAGCAAGTTGCAGCATTGAACTACAAGAAATAACCACTTTTCCATAAACAAGCTCTAAATCATGTTTTGATGCACTGGATGAAACTTGTTTTTGTTATGTTGAGATTGTTATTCGAGATGTTATGAAAACACTGTAGAATGCATAAATAAGCACTTTTCCATAAACAAGCTCTAAATCATGTTTGATGCACTCTGGATAAAACTTTTTTGTTATGTTTATTCGAGATGTTATGAAAACACTGTAGAATGCATAAATAAGCACTTTTCCATAAACAAGCTCTAAATCATGATTGATGCACTCTGGATACAACGTTTTAAACATAACTGTTCAAACTAGATGATTAGGAACACTGGTAGACAATTTTCAGCAAGTTGCAGCATTGAAATACAGAAATAAGCACTTTTCCATAAACAAGCTCTAAATGATGTTTGATGCACTCTGGATACAATGTTTTAAACTTAACTGTTCAAACTAGATGATTAGGAACACTGTAAGACAATTTTCAGCAAGTTGCAACATTGAAATGCAGAAATAAGCACTTTTCCATAAACAAGCTCTAAATCATGATTGATGCACTCTGGATAAAACTTTTTTGTTATGTTTATTCGAGATGTTATGAAAACACTGTAGAATGCAGAAATAAGCACTTTTCCATAAACAAGCTCTAAATCATGATTGATGCACTCTGGATACAATGTTTTAAACATAACTGTTCAAACTAGATGATTAGGAACACTGTAGACAATTTTCAGCAAGTTGCAACATTGAAATGCAGAAATAAGCACTTTTCCATAAACAAGCTCTAAATCATGATTGATGCACTCTGGATACAATGTTTTAAACATAACTGTTCAAACTAGATGATTAGGAACACTGTAGACAGTTTTTAGCAAGTTGCAGCATTGAACTACAAGAAATAACCACTTTTCCATAAACAAGCTCAAAATCATGTTTTGATGCACTGGATGAAACTTGTTTTTGTTATGTTGAGATTGTTATTCGAGATGTTATGAAAACACTGTAGAATGCATAAATAAGCACTTTTCCATAAACAAGCTCTAAATCATGTTTGATGCACTCTGGATAAAACTTTTTTTGTTATGTTTATTCGAGATGTTATGAAAACACTGTAGAATGCATAAATAAGCACTTTTCCATAAACAAGCTCTAAATCATGATTGATGCACTCTGGATACAATGTTTTAAACATAACTGTTCAAACTAGATGATTAGGAACACTGTAAGACAATTTTCAGCAAGTTGCAACATTGAAATGCAGAAATAAGCACTTTTCCATAAACAAGCTCTAAATCATGATTGATGCACTCTGGATACAATGTTTTAAACTTAACTGTTCAAACTAGATGATTAGGAACACTGTAAAGACAATTTTCAGCAAGTTGCAACATTGAAATGCAGAAATAAGCACTTTTCCATAAACAAGCTCTAAATCATGATTGATGCACTCTGGATACAATGTTTTAAACATAACTGTTCAAACTAGATGATTAGGAACACTAGACAATTTTCAGCAAGTTGCAACATTGAAATGCAGAAATAAGCACTTTTCCATAAACAAGCTCTAAATCATGATTGATGCACTCTGGATACAATGTTTTAAACTTAACTGTTCAAACTAGATGATTAGGAACACTGTAAGACAATTTTCAGCAAGTTGCAACATTGAAATGCAGAAATAAGCACTTTTCCATAAACAAGCTCTAAATCATGATTGATGCACTCTGGATACAATGTTTTAAACATAACTGTTCAAACTAGATGACACTGTAGACAATTTCAGCAAGTTGCAACATTGAAATGCAGAAATAAGCACTTTTCCATAAACAAGCTCTCAATCATGATTGATGCACTCTGGATACAATGTTTTAAACATAACTGTTCAAACTAGATGATTAGGAACACTGTAGACAGTTTTTAGCAAGTTGCAACATTGAAATGCAGAAATAAGCACTTTTCCATAAACAAGCTCTAAATCGTGTTTGATGCACTCTGGATACAATGTTTTAAACTTAACTGTTCAAACTAGATGATTAGGAACACTGTAAGACAATTTTCAACAAGTTGCAACATTGAAATGCAGAAATAAGCACTTTTCCATAAACAAGCTCTAAATCATGATTGATGCACTCTGGATACAATGTTTTAAACTTAACTGTTCAAACTAGATGATTAGGAACACTGTAAGACAATTTTCAGCAAGTTGCAACATTGAAATGCAGAAATAAGCACTTTTCCATAAACAAGCTCTAAATCATGATTGATGCACTCTGGATACAATGTTTTAAACTTAACTGTTCAAACTAGATGATTAGGAACACTGTAAGACAATTTTCAGCAAGTTGCAACATTGAAATGCAGAAATAAGCACTTTTCCATAAACAAGCTCTAAATCATGATTGATGCACTCTGGATACAATGTTTTAAACATAACTGTTCAAACTAGATGATTAGGAACACTGTAGACAATTTTCAGCAAGTTGCAACATTGAAATGCAGAAATAAGCACTTTTCCATAAACAAGCTCTCAATCATGATTGATGCACTCTGGATACAATGTTTTAAACATAACTGTTCAAACTAGATGATTAGGAACACTGTAGACAGTTTTTAGCAAGTTGCAACATGGAAATACAGAAATAAGCACTTTTCCATAAACAAGCTCTAAATCGTGTTTGATGCACTCTGGATACAATGTTTTAAACGTAACTGTTCAAACTAGATGATTAGGAACACTGTAAGACAATTTTCAGCAAGTTGCAACATTGAAATGCAGAAATAAGCACTTTTCCATAAACAAGCTCTAAATCATGATTGATGCACTCTGGATACAATGTTTTAAACATAACTGTTCAAACTAGATGATTAGGAACACTAGACAGTTTTTAGCAAGTTGCAACATGGAAATACAGAAATAAGCACTTTTCCATAAACAAGCTCTAAATCGTGTTTGATGCACTCTGGATACAATGTTTTAAACTTAACTGTTCAAACTAGATGATTAGGAACACTGTAAGACAATTTTCAGCAAGTTGCAACATTGAAATGCAGAAATAAGCACTTTTCCATAAACAAGCTCTAAATCATGATTGATGCACTCTGGATACAATGTTTTAAACATAACTGTTCAAACTAGATGATTAGGAACACTGTAGACAATTTTCAGCAAGTTGCAACATTGAAATGCAGAAATAAGCACTTTTCCATAAACAAGCTCTAAATCATGATTGATGCACTCTGGATACAATGTTTTAAACATAACTGTTCAAACTAGATGATTAGGAACACTGTAAGACAATTTTCAGCAAGTTGCAACATTGAAATGCAGAAATAAGCACTTTTCCATAAACAAGCTCTAAATCATGATTGATGCACTCTGGATACAATGTTTTAAACTTAACTGTTCAAACTAGATGATTAGGAACACTGTAAGACAATTTTCAGCAAGTTGCAACATTGAAATGCAGAAATAAGCACTTTTCCATAAACAAGCTCTAAATCATGATTGATGCACTCTGGATACAATGTTTTAAACTTAACTGTTCAAACTAGATGATTAGGAACACTGTAAGACAATTTTCAGCAAGTTGCAACATTGAAATGCAGAAATAAGCACTTTTCCATAAACAAGCTCTAAATCATGATTGATGCACTCTGGATACAATGTTTTAAACTTAACTGTTCAAACTAGATGATTAGGAACACTGTAAGACAATTTTCAGCAAGTTGCAACATTGAAATGCAGAAATAAGCACTTTTCCATAAACAAGCTCTAAATCATGATTGATGCACTCTGGATACAATGTTTTAAACTTAACTGTTCAAACTAGATGATTAGGAACACTGTAGACAATTTTCAGCAAGTTGCAACATTGAAATGCAGAAATAAGCACTTTTCCATAAACAAGCTCTAAATCATGATTGATGCACTCTGGATACAATGTTTTAAACATAACTGTTCAAACTAGATGATTAGGAACACTGTAGACAATTTTCAGCAAGTTGCAACATTGAAATGCAGAAATAAGCACTTTTCCATAAACAAGCTCTCAATCATGATTGATGCACTCTGGATACAATGTTTTAAACATAACTGTTCAAACTAGATGATTAGGAACACTGTAGACAGTTTTTAGCAAGTTGCAACATGGAAATACAGAAATAAGCACTTTTCCATAAACAAGCTCTAAATCGTGTTTGATGCAGCACTCTGGATACAATGTTTTAAACTTAACTGTTCAAACTAGATGATTAGGAACACTGTAAGACAATTTTCAGCAAGTTGCAACATTGAAATGCAGAAATAAGCACTTTTCCATAAACAAGCTCTAAATCATGATTGATGCACTCTGGATACAATGTTTTAAACATAACTGTTCAAACTAGATGATTAGGAACACTGTAGACAATTTTCAGCAAGTTGCAACATTGAAATGCAGAAATAAGCACTTTTCCATAAACAAGCTCTAAATCATGATTGATGCACTCTGGATACAATGTTTTAAACTTAACTGTTCAAACTAGATGATTAGGAACACTGTAAGACAATTTTCAGCAAGTTGCAACATTGAAATGCAGAAATAAGCACTTTTCCATAAACAAGCTCTAAATCATGATTGATGCACTCTGGATACAATGTTTTAAACATAACTGTTCAAACTAGATGATTAGGAACACTGTAGACAGTTTTTAGCAAGTTGCAACATGGAAATACAGAAATAAGCACTTTTCCATAAACAAGCTCTAAATCGTGTTTGATGCACTCTGGATACAATGTTTTAAACTTAACTGTTCAAACTAGATGATTAGGAACACTGTAAGACAATTTTCAGCAAGTTGCAACATTGAAATGCAGAAATAAGCACTTTTCCATAAACAAGCTCTAAATCATGATTGATGCACTCTGGATACAATGTTTTAAACATAACTGTTCAAACTAGATGATTAGGAACACTGTAGACAATTTTCAGCAAGTTGCAACATTGAAATGCAGAAATAAGCACTTTTCCATAAACAAGCTCTAAATCATGATTGATGCACTCTGGATACAATGTTTTAAACATAACTGTTCAAACTAGATGATTAGGAACACTGTAAGACAATTTTCAGCAAGTTGCAACATTGAAATGCAGAAATAAGCACTTTTCCATAAACAAGCTCTAAATCATGATTGATGCACTCTGGATACAATGTTTTAAACTTAACTGTTCAAACTAGATGATTAGGAACACTGTAAGACAATTTTCAGCAAGTTGCAACATTGAAATGCAGAAATAAGCACTTTTCCATAAACAAGCTCTAAATCATGATTGATGCACTCTGGATACAATGTTTTAAACTTAACTGTACAAACTAGATGATTAGGAACACTGTAAGACAATTTTCAGCAAGTTGCAACATTGAAATGCAGAAATAAGCACTTTTCCATAAACAAGCTCTAAATCATGATTGATGCACTCAGGATACAATGTTTTAAACTTAACTGTTCAAACTAGATGATTAGGAACACTGTAAGACAATTTTCAGCAAGTTGCAACATTGAAATGCAGAAATAAGCACTTTTCCATAAACAAGCTCTAAATCATGATTGATGCACTCTGGATACAATGTTTTAAACATAACTGTTCAAACTAGATGATTAGGAACACTGTAGACAATTTTCAGCAAGTTGCAACATTGAAATGCAGAAATAAGCACTTTTCCATAAACAAGCTCTAAATCATGATTGATGCACTCTGGATACAATGTTTTAAACATAACTGTTCAAACTAGATGATTAGGAACACTGTAGACAATTTTCAGCAAGTTGCAACATTGAAATGCAGAAATAAGCACTTTTCCATAAACAAGCTCTCAATCATGATTGATGCACTCTGGATACAATGTTTTAAACATAACTGTTCAAACTAGATGATTAGGAACACTGTAGACAGTTTTTAGCAAGTTGCAACATGGAAATACAGAAATAAGCACTTTTCCATAAACAAGCTCTAAATCATGTTTGATGCACTCTGGATACAATGTTTTAAACTTAACTGTTCAAACTAGATGATTAGGAACACTGTAAGACAATTTTCAGCAAGTTGCAACATTGAAATGCAGAAATAAGCACTTTTCCATAAACAAGCTCTAAATCATGATTGATGCACTCTGGATACAATGTTTTAAACATAACTGTTCAAACTAGATGATTAGGAACACTGTAGACAATTTTCAGCAAGTTGCAACATTGAAATGCAGAAATAAGCACTTTTCCATAAACAAGCTCTAAATCATGATTGATGCACTCTGGATACAATGTTTTAAACTTAACTGTTCAAACTAGATGATTAGGAACACTGTAAGACAATTTTCAGCAAGTTGCAACATTGAAATGCAGAAATAAGCACTTTTCCATAAACAAGCTCTAAATCATGATTGATGCACTCTGGATACAATGTTTTAAACATAACTGTTCAAACTAGATGATTAGGAACACTGTAGACAGTTTTTAGCAAGTTGCAACATGGAAATACAGAAATAAGCACTTTTCCATAAACAAGCTCTAAATCGTGTTTGATGCACTCTGGATACAATGTTTTAAACGTAACTGTTCAAACTAGATGATTAGGAACACTGTAAGACAATTTTCAGCAAGTTGCAACATTGAAATGCAGAAATAAGCACTTTTCCATAAACAAGCTCTAAATCATGATTGATGCACTCTGGATACAATGTTTTAAACATAACTGTTCAAACTAGATGATTAGGAACACTAGACAGTTTTTAGCAAGTTGCAACATGGAAATACAGAAATAAGCACTTTTCCATAAACAAGCTCTAAATCGTGTTTGATGCACTCTGGATACAATGTTTTAAACTTAACTGTTCAAACTAGATGATTAGGAACACTGTAAGACAATTTTCAGCAAGTTGCAACATTGAAATGCAGAAATAAGCACTTTTCCATAAACAAGCTCTAAATCATGATTGATGCACTCTGGATACAATGTTTTAAACATAACTGTTCAAACTAGATGACACTGTAGACAATTTCAGCAAGTTGCAACATTGAAATGCAGAAATAAGCACTTTTCCATAAACAAGCTCTCAATCATGATTGATGCACTCTGGATACAATGTTTTAAACATAACTGTTCAAACTAGATGATTAGGAACACTGTAGACAGTTTTTAGCAAGTTGCAACATGGAAATACAGAAATAAGCACTTTTCCATAAACAAGCTCTAAATCGTGTTTGATGCACTCTGGATACAATGTTTTAAACTTAACTGTTCAAACTAGATGATTAGGAACACTGTAAGACAATTTTCAGCAAGTTGCAACATTGAAATGCAGAAATAAGCACTTTTCCATAAACAAGCTCTAAATCATGATTGATGCACTCTGGATACAATGTTTTAAACATAACTGTTCAAACTAGATGATTAGGAACACTGTAGACAATTTTCAGCAAGTTGCAACATTGAAATGCAGAAATAAGCACTTTTCCATAAACAAGCTCTAAATCATGATTGATGCACTCTGGATACAATGTTTTAAACATAACTGTTCAAACTAGATGATTAGGAACACTGTAGACAATTTTCAGCAAGTTGCAACATTGAAATGCAGAAATAAGCACTTTTCCATAAACAAGCTCTCAATCATGATTGATGCACTCTGGATACAATGTTTTAAACATAACTGTTCAAACTAGATGATTAGGAACACTGTAGACAGTTTTTAGCAAGTTGCAACATGGAAATACAGAAATAAGCACTTTTCCATAAACAAGCTCTAAATCGTGTTTGATGCAGCACTCTGGATACAATGTTTTAAACTTAACTGTTCAAACTAGATGATTAGGAACACTGTAAGACAATTTTCAGCAAGTTGCAACATTGAAATGCAGAAATAAGCACTTTTCCATAAACAAGCTCTAAATCATGATTGATGCACTCTGGATACAATGTTTTAAACATAACTGTTCAAACTAGATGATTAGGAACACTGTAGACAATTTTCAGCAAGTTGCAACATTGAAATGCAGAAATAAGCACTTTTCCATAAACAAGCTCTAAATCATGATTGATGCACTCTGGATACAATGTTTTAAACTTAACTGTTCAAACTAGATGATTAGGAACACTGTAAGACAATTTTCAGCAAGTTGCAACATTGAAATGCAGAAATAAGCACTTTTCCATAAACAAGCTCTAAATCATGATTGATGCACTCTGGATACAATGTTTTAAACATAACTGTTCAAACTAGATGATTAGGAACACTGTAGACAATTTTCAGCAAGTTGCAACATTGAAATGCAGAAATAAGCACTTTTCCATAAACAAGCTCTAAATCATGATTGATGCACTCTGGATACAATGTTTTAAACATAACTGTTCAAACTAGATGATTAGGAACACTGTAGACAATTTTCAGCAAGTTGCAACATTGAAATGCAGAAATAAGCACTTTTCCATAAACAAGCTCTCAATCATGATTGATGCACTCTGGATACAATGTTTTAAACATAACTGTTCAAACTAGATGATTAGGAACACTGTAGACAGTTTTTAGCAAGTTGCAACATGGAAATACAGAAATAAGCACTTTTCCATAAACAAGCTCTAAATCGTGTTTGATGCACTCTGGATACAATGTTTTAAACTTAACTGTTCAAACTAGATGATTAGGAACACTGTAAGACAATTTTCAGCAAGTTGCAACATTGAAATGCAGAAATAAGCACTTTTCCATAAACAAGCTCTAAATCATGATTGATGCACTCTGGATACAATGTTTTAAACATAACTGTTCAAACTAGATGATTAGGAACACTGTAGACAATTTTCAGCAAGTTGCAACATTGAAATGCAGAAATAAGCACTTTTCCATAAACAAGCTCTAAATCATGATTGATGCACTCTGGATACAATGTTTTAAACTTAACTGTTCAAACTAGATGATTAGGAACACTGTAAGACAATTTTCAGCAAGTTGCAACATTGAAATGCAGAAATAAGCACTTTTCCATAAACAAGCTCTAAATCATGATTGATGCACTCTGGATACAATGTTTTAAACATAACTGTTCAAACTAGATGATTAGGAACACTGTAGACAGTTTTTAGCAAGTTGCAACATGGAAATACAGAAATAAGCACTTTTCCATAAACAAGCTCTAAATCGTGTTTGATGCACTCTGGATACAATGTTTTAAACGTAACTGTTCAAACTAGATGATTAGGAACACTGTAAGACAATTTTCAGCAAGTTGCAACATTGAAATGCAGAAATAAGCACTTTTCCATAAACAAGCTCTAAATCATGATTGATGCACTCTGGATACAATGTTTTAAACATAACTGTTCAAACTAGATGATTAGGAACACTAGACAGTTTTTAGCAAGTTGCAACATGGAAATACAGAAATAAGCACTTTTCCATAAACAAGCTCTAAATCGTGTTTGATGCACTCTGGATACAATGTTTTAAACTTAACTGTTCAAACTAGATGATTAGGAACACTGTAAGACAATTTTCAGCAAGTTGCAACATTGAAATGCAGAAATAAGCACTTTTCCATAAACAAGCTCTAAATCATGATTGATGCACTCTGGATACAATGTTTTAAACATAACTGTTCAAACTAGATGACACTGTAGACAATTTCAGCAAGTTGCAACATTGAAATGCAGAAATAAGCACTTTTCCATAAACAAGCTCTCAATCATGATTGATGCACTCTGGATACAATGTTTTAAACATAACTGTTCAAACTAGATGATTAGGAACACTGTAGACAGTTTTTAGCAAGTTGCAACATGGAAATACAGAAATAAGCACTTTTCCATAAACAAGCTCTAAATCGTGTTTGATGCACTCTGGATACAATGTTTTAAACTTAACTGTTCAAACTAGATGATTAGGAACACTGTAAGACAATTTTCAGCAAGTTGCAACATTGAAATGCAGAAATAAGCACTTTTCCATAAACAAGCTCTAAATCATGATTGATGCACTCTGGATACAATGTTTTAAACATAACTGTTCAAACTAGATGATTAGGAACACTGTAGACAATTTTCAGCAAGTTGCAACATTGAAATGCAGAAATAAGCACTTTTCCATAAACAAGCTCTAAATCATGATTGATGCACTCTGGATACAATGTTTTAAACATAACTGTTCAAACTAGATGATTAGGAACACTGTAAGACAATTTTCAGCAAGTTGCAACATTGAAATGCAGAAATAAGCACTTTTCCATAAACAAGCTCTAAATCATGATTGATGCACTCTGGATACAATGTTTTAAACTTAACTGTTCAAACTAGATGATTAGGAACACTGTAAGACAATTTTCAGCAAGTTGCAACATTGAAATGCAGAAATAAGCACTTTTCCATAAACAAGCTCTAAATCATGATTGATGCACTCTGGATACAATGTTTTAAACTTAACTGTTCAAACTAGATGATTAGGAACACTGTAAGACAATTTTCAGCAAGTTGCAACATTGAAATGCAGAAATAAGCACTTTTCCATAAACAAGCTCTAAATCATGATTGATGCACTCTGGATACAATGTTTTAAACTAAACTGTTCAAACTAGATGATTAGGAACACTGTAAGACAATTTTCAGCAAGTTGCAACATTGAAATGCAGAAATAAGCACTTTTCCATAAACAAGCTCTAAATCATGATTGATGCACTCTGGATACAATGTTTTAAACTTAACTGTTCAAACTAGATGATTAGGAACACTGTAGACAATTTTCAGCAAGTTGCAACATTGAAATGCAGAAATAAGCACTTTTCCATAAACAAGCTCTAAATCATGATTGATGCACTCTGGATACAATGTTTTAAACATAACTGTTCAAACTAGATGATTAGGAACACTGTAGACAATTTTCAGCAAGTTGCAACATTGAAATGCAGAAATAAGCACTTTTCCATAAACAAGCTCTCAATCATGATTGATGCACTCTGGATACAATGTTTTAAACATAACTGTTCAAACTAGATGATTAGGAACACTGTAGACAGTTTTTAGCAAGTTGCAACATGGAAATACAGAAATAAGCACTTTTCCATAAACAAGCTCTAAATCGTGTTTGATGCAGCACTCTGGATACAATGTTTTAAACTTAACTGTTCAAACTAGATGATTAGGAACACTGTAAGACAATTTTCAGCAAGTTGCAACATTGAAATGCAGAAATAAGCACTTTTCCATAAACAAGCTCTAAATCATGATTGATGCACTCTGGATACAATGTTTTAAACATAACTGTTCAAACTAGATGATTAGGAACACTGTAGACAATTTTCAGCAAGTTGCAACATTGAAATGCAGAAATAAGCACTTTTCCATAAACAAGCTCTAAATCATGATTGATGCACTCTGGATACAATGTTTTAAACTTAACTGTTCAAACTAGATGATTAGGAACACTGTAAGACAATTTTCAGCAAGTTGCAACATTGAAATGCAGAAATAAGCACTTTTCCATAAACAAGCTCTAAATCATGATTGATGCACTCTGGATACAATGTTTTAAACATAACTGTTCAAACTAGATGATTAGGAACACTGTAGACAGTTTTTAGCAAGTTGCAACATGGAAATACAGAAATAAGCACTTTTCCATAAACAAGCTCTAAATCGTGTTTGATGCACTCTGGATACAATGTTTTAAACGTAACTGTTCAAACTAGATGATTAGGAACACTGTAAGACAATTTTCAGCAAGTTGCAACATTGAAATGCAGAAATAAGCACTTTTCCATAAACAAGCTCTAAATCATGATTGATGCACTCTGGATACAATGTTTTAAACATAACTGTTCAAACTAGATGATTAGGAACACTAGACAGTTTTTAGCAAGTTGCAACATGGAAATACAGAAATAAGCACTTTTCCATAAACAAGCTCTAAATCGTGTTTGATGCACTCTGGATACAATGTTTTAAACTTAACTGTTCAAACTAGATGATTAGGAACACTGTAAGACAATTTTCAGCAAGTTGCAACATTGAAATGCAGAAATAAGCACTTTTCCATAAACAAGCTCTAAATCATGATTGATGCACTCTGGATACAATGTTTTAAACATAACTGTTCAAACTAGATGACACTGTAGACAATTTCAGCAAGTTGCAACATTGAAATGCAGAAATAAGCACTTTTCCATAAACAAGCTCTCAATCATGATTGATGCACTCTGGATACAATGTTTTAAACATAACTGTTCAAACTAGATGATTAGGAACACTGTAGACAGTTTTTAGCAAGTTGCAACATGGAAATACAGAAATAAGCACTTTTCCATAAACAAGCTCTAAATCGTGTTTGATGCACTCTGGATACAATGTTTTAAACTTAACTGTTCAAACTAGATGATTAGGAACACTGTAAGACAATTTTCAGCAAGTTGCAACATTGAAATGCAGAAATAAGCACTTTTCCATAAACAAGCTCTAAATCATGATTGATGCACTCTGGATACAATCTTTTAAACATAACTGTTCAAACTAGATGATTAGGAACACTGTAGACAATTTTCAGCAAGTTGCAACATTGAAATGCAGAAATAAGCACTTTTCCATAAACAAGCTCTAAATCATGATTGATGCACTCTGGATACAATGTTTTAAACATAACTGTTCAAACTAGATGATTAGGAACACTGTAAGACAATTTTCAGCAAGTTGCAACATTGAAATGCAGAAATAAGCACTTTTCCATAAACAAGCTCTAAATCATGATTGATGAACTCTGGATACAATGTTTTAAACTTAACTGTTCAAACTAGATGATTAGGAACACTGTAAGACAATTTTCAGCAAGTTGCAACATTGAAATGCAGAAATAAGCACTTTTCCATAAACAAGCTCTAAATCATGATTGATGCACTCTGGATACAATGTTTTAAACTTAACTGTTCAAACTAGATGATTAGGAACACTGTAAGACAATTTTCAGCAAGTTGCAACATTGAAATGCAGAAATAAGCACTTTTCCATAAACAAGCTCTAAATCATGATTGATGCACTCTGGATACAATGTTTTAAACTTAACTGTTCAAACTAGATGATTAGGAACACTGTAAGACAATTTTCAGCAAGTTGCAACATTGAAATGCAGAAATAAGCACTTTTCCATAAACAAGCTCTAAATCATGATTGATGCACTCTGGATACAATGTTTTAAACTTAACTGTTCAAACTAGATGATTAGGAACACTGTAGACAATTTTCAGCAAGTTGCAACATTGAAATGCAGAAATAAGCACTTTTCCATAAACAAGCTCTAAATCATGATTGATGCACTCTGGATACAATGTTTTAAACATAACTGTTCAAACTAGATGATTAGGAACACTGTAGACAGTTTTTAGCAAGTTGCAACATGGAAATACAGAAATAAGCACTTTTCCATAAACAAGCTCTAAATCGTGTTTGATGCACTCTGGATACAATGTTTTAAACTTAACTGTTCAAACTAGATGATTAGGAACACTGTAAGACAATTTTCAGCAAGTTGCAACATTGAAATGCAGAAATAAGCACTTTTCCATAAACAAGCTCTAAATCATGATTGATGCACTCTGGATACAATGTTTTAAACATAACTGTTCAAACTAGATGATTAGGAACACTGTAGACAATTTTCAGCAAGTTGCAACATTGAAATGCAGAAATAAGCACTTTTCCATAAACAAGCTCTAAATCATGATTGATGCACTCTGGATACAATGTTTTAAACTTAACTGTTCAAACTAGATGATTAGGAACACTGTAAGACAATTTTCAGCAAGTTGCAACATTGAAATGCAGAAATAAGCACTTTTCCATAAACAAGCTCTAAATCATGATTGATGCACTCTGGATACAATGTTTTAAACATAACTGTTCAAACTAGATGATTAGGAACACTGTAGACAATTTTCAGCAAGTTGCAACATTGAAATGCAGAAATAAGCACTTTTCCATAAACAAGCTCTCAATCATGATTGATGCACTCTGGATACAATGTTTTAAACATAACTGTTCAAACTAGATGATTAGGAACACTGTAGACAGTTTTTAGCAAGTTGCAACATGGAAATACAGAAATAAGCACTTTTCCATAAACAAGCTCTAAATCGTGTTTGATGCACTCTGGATACAATGTTTTTTACAGAACTGTTCAAACTAGATGATTAGGAACACTGTAGACAATTTTCAGCAAGTTGCAACATTGAAATGCAGAAATAAGCACTTTTCCATAAACAAGCTCTCAATCATGATTGATGCACTCTGGATACAATGTTTTAAACATAACTGTTCAAACTAGATGATTAGGAACACTGTAGACAGTTTTTAGCAAGTTGCAACATGGAAATGCAGAAATAAGCACTTTTCCATAAACAAGCTCTAAATCATGATTGATGCACTCTGGATACAATGTTTTAAACTTAACTGTTCAAACTAGATGATTAGGAACACTGTAAGACAATTTTCAGCAAGTTGCAACATTGAAATGCAGAAATAAGCACTTTTCCATAAACAAGCTCTAAATCATGATTGATGCACTCTGGATACAATGTTTTAAACTTAACTGTTCAAACTAGATGATTAGGAACACTGTAGACAATTTTCAGCAAGTTGCAACATTGAAATGCAGAAATAAGCACTTTTCCATAAACAAGCTCTAAATCATGATTGATGCACTCTGGATACAATGTTTTAAACATAACTGTTCAAACTAGATGATTAGGAACACTGTAGACAGTTTTTAGCAAGTTGCAACATGGAAATACAGAAATAAGCACTTTTCCATAAACAAGCTCTAAATCGTGTTTGATGCACTCTGGATACAATGTTTTAAACTTAACTGTTCAAACTAGATGATTAGGAACACTGTAAGACAATTTTCAGCAAGTTGCAACATTGAAATGCAGAAATAAGCACTTTTCCATAAACAAGCTCTAAATCATGATTGATGCACTCTGGATACAATGTTTTAAACATAACTGTTCAAACTAGATGATTAGGAACACTGTAGACAATTTTCAGCAAGTTGCAACATTGAAATGCAGAAATAAGCACTTTTCCATAAACAAGCTCTAAATCATGATTGATGCACTCTGGATACAATGTTTTAAACTTAACTGTTCAAACTAGATGATTAGGAACACTGTAAGACAATTTTCAGCAAGTTGCAACATTGAAATGCAGAAATAAGCACTTTTCCATAAACAAGCTCTAAATCATGATTGATGCACTCTGGATACAATGTTTTAAACATAACTGTTCAAACTAGATGATTAGGAACACTGTAGACAATTTTCAGCAAGTTGCAACATTGAAATGCAGAAATAAGCACTTTTCCATAAACAAGCTCTCAATCATGATTGATGCACTCTGGATACAATGTTTTAAACATAACTGTTCAAACTAGATGATTAGGAACACTGTAGACAGTTTTTAGCAAGTTGCAACATGGAAATACAGAAATAAGCACTTTTCCATAAACAAGCTCTAAATCGTGTTTGATGCACTCTGGATACAATGTTTTTTACAGAACTGTTCAAACTAGATGATTAGGAACACTGTAGACAATTTTCAGCAAGTTGCAACATTGAAATGCAGAAATAAGCACTTTTCCATAAACAAGCTCTCAATCATGATTGATGCACTCTGGATACAATGTTTTAAACATAACTGTTCAAACTAGATGATTAGGAACACTGTAGACAGTTTTTAGCAAGTTGCAACATGGAAATACAGAAATAAGCACTTTTCCATAAACAAGCTCTAAATCGTGTTTGATGCACTCTGGATACAATGTTTTTACAGAACTGTTCAAACTAGATGATTAGGAACACTGTAGACAATTTTCAGCAAGTTGCAACATTGAAATGCAGAAATAAGCACTTTTCCATAAACAAGCTCTAAATCATGATTGATGCACTGGATACAATGTTTTAAACTTAACTGTTCAAACTAGATGATTAGGAACACTGTAAGACAATTTTCAGCAAGTTGCAGCATTGAAATACAGAAATAAGCACTTTTCCATAAACAAGCTCTAAATGATGTTTGATGCACTCTGGATACAATGTTTTAAACTTAACTGTTCAAACTAGATGATTAGGAACACTGTAAGACAATTTTCAGCAAGTTGCAACATTGAAATGCAGAAATAAGCACTTTTCCATAAACAAGCTCTAAATCATGATTGATGCACTCTGGATACAATGTTTTAAACATAACTGTTCAAACTAGATGATTAGGAACACTGTAGACAATTTTCAGCAAGTTGCAACATTGAAATGCAGAAATAAGCACTTTTCCATAAACAAGCTCTCAATCATGATTGATGCACTCTGGATACAATGTTTTAAACATAACTGTTCAAACTAGATGATTAGGAACACTGTAGACAGTTTTTAGCAAGTTGCAACATGGAAATACAGAAATAAGCACTTTTCCATAAACAAGCTCTAAATCGTGTTTGATGCACTCTGGATACAATGTTTTAAACTTAACTGTTCAAACTAGATGATTAGGAACACTGTAAGACAATTTTCAGCAAGTTGCAACATTGAAATGCAGAAATAAGCACTTTTCCATAAACAAGCTCTAAATCGTGTTTGATGCACTCTGGATACAATGTTTTAAACTTAACTGTTCAAACTAGATGATTAGGAACACTGTAAGACAATTTTCAGCAAGTTGCAACATTGAAATGCAGAAATAAGCACTTTTCCATAAACAAGCTCTAAATCATGATTGATGCACTCTGGATACAATGTTTTAAACTTAACTGTTCAAACTAGATGATTAGGAACACTGTAAGACAATTTTCAGCAAGTTGCAACATTGAAATGCATAAATAAGCACTTTTCCATAAACAAGCTCTAAATCATGTTTGATGCACTGGATAAAACTTGTTTTTGTTATGTTGAGATTGTTATTCGAGATGTTATGAAAACACTGTAGAATGCATAAATAAGCACTTTTCCATAAACAAGCTCTAAATCATGTTTGATGCACTCTGGATAAAACTTTTTTGTTATGTTTATTCGAGATGTTATGAAAACACTGTAGAATGCAGAAATAAGCACTTTTCCATAAACAAGCTCTAAATCATGATTGATGCACTCTGGATACAATGTTTTAAACATAACTGTTCAAACTAGATGATTAGGAACACTGGTAGACAATTTTCAGCAAGTTGCAGCATTGAAATACAGAAATAAGCACTTTTCCATAAACAAGCTCTAAATGATGTTTGATGCACTCTGGATACAATGTTTTAAACTTAACTGTTCAAACTAGATGATTAGGAACACTGTAAGACAATTTTCAGCAAGTTGCAACATTGAAATGCAGAAATAAGCACTTTTCCATAAACAAGCTCTAAATCATGATTGATGCACTCTGGATACAATGTTTTAAACATAACTGTTCAAACTAGATGATTAGGAACACTGTAGACAGTTTTTAGCAAGTTGCAACATGGAAATACAGAAATAAGCACTTTTCCATAAACAAGCTCTAAATCGTGTTTGATGCACTCTGGATACAATGTTTTAAACTTAACTGTTCAAACTAGATGATTAGGAACACTGTAAGACAATTTTCAGCAAGTTGCAACATTGAAATGCAGAAATAAGCACTTTTCCATAAACAAGCTCTAAATCATGATTGATGCACTCTGGATACAATGTTTTAAACTTAACTGTTCAAACTAGATGATTAGGAACACTGTAAGACAATTTTCAGCAAGTTGCAACATTGAAATGCAGAAATAAGCACTTTTCCATAAACAAGCTCTAAATGATGTTTGATGCACTCTGGATACAATGTTTTAAACTTAACTGTTCAAACTAGATGATTAGGAACACTGTAAGACAATTTTCAGCAAGTTGCAACATTGAAATGCAGAAATAAGCACTTTTCCATAAACAAGCTCTAAATCAAGTTTTGATGCACTGGATGAAACTTGTTTTTGTTATGTTGAGATTGTTATTCGAGATGTTATGAAAACACTGTAGAATGCATAAATAAGCACTTTTCCATAAACAAGCTCTAAATCATGTTTGATGCACTCTGGATAAAACTTTTTTGTTATGTTTATTCGAGATGTTATGAAAACATTGTAGAATGCAGAAATAAGCACTTTTCCATAAACAAGCTCTAAATCATGATTGATGCACTCTGGATACAATGTTTTAAACATAACTGTTCAAACTAGATGATTAGGAACACTGTAGACAATTTTCAGCAAGTTGCAACATTGAAATGCAGAAATAAGCACTTTTCCATAAACAAGCTCTAAATCATGATTGATGCACTGGATGAAACTTGTTTTTGTTATGTTGAGATTGTTATTCGAGATGTTATGAAAACACTGTAGAATGCATAAATAAGCACTTTTCCATAAACAAGCTCTAAATCATGATTGATGCACTCTGGATACAATGTTTTAAACATAACTGTTCAAACTAGATGATTAGGAACACTGTAGACAGTTTTTAGCAAGTTGCAACATGGAAATACAGAAATAAGCACTTTTCCATAAACAAGCTCTAAATCGTGTTTGATGCACTCTGGATACAATGTTTTAAACTTAACTGTTCAAACTAGATGATTAGGAACACTGTAAGACAATTTTCAGCAAGTTGCAACATTGAAATGCAGAAATAAGCACTTTTCCATAAACAAGCTCTCAATCATGATTGATGCACTCTGGATACAATGTTTTAAACATAACTGTTCAAACTAGATGATTAGGAACACTGTAGACAGTTTTTAGCAAGTTGCAACATGGAAATACAGAAATAAGCACTTTTCCATAAACAAGCTCTAAATCGTGTTTGATGCACTCTGGATACAATGTTTTTTACAGAACTGTTCAAACTAGATGATTAGGAACACTGTAGACAATTTTCAGCAAGTTGCAACATTGAAATGCAGAAATAAGCACTTTTCCATAAACAAGCTCTAAATGATGTTTGATGCACTCTGGATACAATGTTTTAAACATAACTGTTCAAACTAGATGATTAGGAACACTGTAGACAATTTTCAGCAAGTTGCAACATTGAAATGCAGAAATAAGCACTTTTCCATAAACAAGCTCTAAATCATGTTTTGATGCACTGGATGAAACTTGTTTTTGTTATGTTGAGATTGTTATTCGAGATGTTATGAAAACACTGTAGAATGCATAAATAAGCACTTTTCCATAAACAAGCTCTAAATCATGTTTGATGCACTGGATAAAACTTGTTTTTGTTATGTTGAGATTGTTATTCGAGATGTTATGAAAACACTGTAGAATGCATAAATAAGCACTTTTCCATAAACAAGCTCTAAATCATGTTTGATGCACTCTGGATAAAACTTTTTTTTGTTATGTTTATTCGAGATGTTATGAAAACACTGTAGAATGCAGAAATAAGCACTTTTCCATAAACAAGCTCTAAATCATGATTGATGCACTCTGGATACAATGTTTTAAACATAACTGTTCAAACTAGATGATTAGGAACACTGGTAGACAATTTTCAGCAAGTTGCAGCATTGAAATACAGAAATAAGCACTTTTCCATAAACAAGCTCTAAATGATGTTTGATGCACTCTGGATACAATGTTTTAAACTTAACTGTTCAAACTAGATGATTAGGAACACTGTAAGACAATTTTCAGCAAGTTGCAACATTGAAATGCAGAAATAAGCACTTTTCCATAAACAAGCTCTAAATCATGATTGATGCACTCTGGATACAATGTTTTAAACTTAACTGTTCAAACTAGATGATTAGGAACACTGTAAGACAATTTTCAGCAAGTTGCAACATTGAAATGCAGAAATAAGCACTTTTCCATAAACAAGCTCTAAATGATGTTTGATGCACTCTGGATACAATGTTTTAAACTTAACTGTTCAAACTAGATGATTAGGAACACTGTAAGACAATTTTCAGCAAGTTGCAACATTGAAATGCAGAAATAAGCACTTTTCCATAAACAAGCTCTAAATCATGTTTTGATGCACTGGATGAAACTTGTTTTTGTTATGTTGAGATTGTTATTCGAGATGTTTATGAAAACACTGTAGAATGCATAAATAAGCACTTTTCCATAAACAAGCTCTAAATCATGTTTGATGCACTCTGGATAAAACTTTTTTTTGTTATGTTTATTCGAGATGTTATGAAAACATTGTAGAATGCAGAAATAAGCACTTTTCCATAAACAAGCTCTAAATCATGATTGATGCACTCTGGATACAATGTTTTAAACATAACTGTTCAAACTAGATGATTAGGAACACTGTAGACAATTTTCAGCAAGTTGCAACATTGAAATGCAGAAATAAGCACTTTTCCATAAACAAGCTCTAAATCATGATTGATGCACTGGATGAAACTTGTTTTTGTTATGTTGAGATTGTTATTCGAGATGTTATGAAAACACTGTAGAATGCATAAATAAGCACTTTTCCATAAACAAGCTCTAAATCATGATTGATGCACTCTGGATACAATGTTTTAAACATAACTGTTCAAACTAGATGATTAGGAACACTGTAGACAGTTTTTAGCAAGTTGCAACATGGAAATACAGAAATAAGCACTTTTCCATAAACAAGCTCTAAATCGTGTTTGATGCACTCTGGATACAATGTTTTAAACTTAACTGTTCAAACTAGATGATTAGGAACACTGTAAGACAATTTTCAGCAAGTTGCAACATTGAAATGCAGAAATAAGCACTTTTCCATAAACAAGCTCTAAATCATGATTGATGCACTCTGGATACAATGTTTTAAACTTAACTGTTCAAACTAGATGATTAGGAACACTGTAAGACAATTTTCAGCAAGTTGCAACATTGAAATGCAGAAATAAGCACTTTTCCATAAACAAGCTCTAAATCATGATTGATGCACTCTGGATACAATGTTTTAATCATAACTGTTCAAACTAGATGATTAGGTACACTGTAGACAATTTTCAGCAAGTTGCAACATTGAAATGCAGAAATAAGCACTTTTCCATAAACAAGCTCTAAATCGTGTTTGATGCACTCTGGATACAATGTTTTTTACAGAACTGTTCAAACTAGATGATTAGGAACACTGTAGACAATTTTCAGCAAGTTGCAACATTGAAATGCAGAAATAAGCACTTTTCCATAAACAAGCTCTAAATGATGTTTGATGCACTCTGGATACAATGTTTTAAACTTAACTGTTCAAACTAGATGATTAGGAACACTGTAAGACAATTTTCAGCAAGTTGCAACATTGAAATGCAGAAATAAGCACTTTTCCATAAACAAGCTCTAAATCATGTTTTGATGCACTGGATGAAACTTGTTTTTGTTATGTTGAGATTGTTATTCGAGATGTTATGAAAACACTGTAGAATGCAGAAATAAGCACTTTTCCATAAACAAGCTCTAAATCATGATTGATGCACTCTGGATACAATGTTTTAAACATAACTGTTCAAACTAGATGATTAGGAACACTGTAGACAATTTTCAGCAAGTTGCAACATTGAAATGCAGAAATAAGCACTTTTCCATAAACAAGCTCTAAATCATGATTGATGCACTGGATGAAACTTGTTTTTGTTATGTTGAGATTGTTATTCGAGATGTTATGAAAACACTGTAGAATGCAGAAATAAGCACTTTTCCATAAACAAGCTCTAAATCATGATTGATGCACTCTGGATACAATGTTTTAAACTTAACTGTTCAAACTAGATGATTAGGAACACTGTAAGACAATTTTCAGCAAGTTGCAACATTGAAATGCAGAAATAAGCACTTTTCCATAAACAAGCTCTAAATCATGATTGATGCACTCTGGATACAATGTTTTAAACATAACTGTTCAAACTAGATGATTAGGAACACTGTAGACAGTTTTTAGCAAGTTGCAACATGGAAATACAGAAATAAGCACTTTTCCATAAACAAGCTCTAAATCGTGTTTGATGCACTCTGGATACAATGTTTTTTACAGAACTGTTCAAACTAGATGATTAGGAACACTGTAGACAATTTTCAGCAAGTTGCAACATTGAAATGCAGAAATAAGCACTTTTCCATAAACAAGCTCTAAATCATGATTGATGCACTGGATGAAACTTGTTTTTGTTATGTTGAGATTGTTATTCGAGATGTTATGAAAACACTGTAGAATGCATAAATAAGCACTTTTCCATAAACAAGCTCTCAATCATGATTGATGCACTCTGGATACAATGTTTTAAACATAACTGTTCAAACTAGATGATTAGGAACACTGTAGACAGTTTTTAGCAAGTTGCAACATGGAAATACAGAAATAAGCACTTTTCCATAAACAAGCTCTAAATCGTGTTTGATGCACTCTGGATACAATGTTTTTTACAGAACTGTTCAAACTAGATGATTAGGAACACTGTAGACAATTTTCAGCAAGTTGCAACATTGAAATGCAGAAATAAGCACTTTTCCATAAACAAGCTCTAAATCATGATTGATGCACTCTGGATACAATGTTTTAAACTTAACTGTTCAAACTAGATGATTAGGAACACTGTAAGACAATTTTCAGCAAGTTGCAGCATTGAAATACAGAAATAAGCACTTTTCCATAAACAAGCTCTAAATGATGTTTGATGCACTCTGGATACAATGTTTTAAACATAACTGTTCAAACTAGATGATTAGGAACACTGTAGACAATTTTCAGCAAGTTGCAACATTGAAATGCAGAAATAAGCACTTTTCCATAAACAAGCTCTAAATCATGTTTTGATGCACTGGATGAAACTTGTTTTTGTTATGTTGAGATTGTTATTCGAGATGTTATGAAAACACTGTAGAATGCATAAATAAGCACTTTTCCATAAACAAGCTCTAAATCATGTTTGATGCACTGGATAAAACTTGTTTTTGTTATGTTGAGATTGTTATTCGAGATGTTATGAAAACACTGTAGAATGCATAAATAAGCACTTTTCCATAAACAAGCTCTAAATCATGTTTGATGCACTGGATAAAACTTGTTTTTGTTATGTTGAGATTGTTATTCGAGATGTTATGAAAACACTGTAGAATGCATAAATAAGCACTTTTCCATAAACAAGCTCTAAATCATGTTTGATGCACTGGATAAAACTTGTTTTTGTTATGTTGAGATTGTTATTCGAGATGTTATGAAAACACTGTAGAATGCATAAATAAGCACTTTTCCATAAACAAGCTCTAAATCATGATTGATGCACTCTGGATACAATGTTTTAAACATAACTGTTCAAACTAGATGATTAGGAACACTGTAGACAATTTTCAGCAAGTTGCAGCATTGAAATACAGAAATAAGCACTTTTCCATAAACAAGCTCTAAATGATGTTTGATGCACTCTGGATACAATGTTTTAAACTTAACTGTTCAAACTAGATGATTAGGAACACTGTAAGACAATTTTCAGCAAGTTGCAACATTGAAATGCAGAAATAAGCACTTTTCCATAAACAAGCTCTAAATCATGATTGATGCACTCTGGATACAATGTTTTAAACATAACTGTTCAAACTAGATGATTAGGAACACTGTAGACAGTTTTTAGCAAGTTGCAACATGGAAATACAGAAATAAGCACTTTTCCATAAACAAGCTCTAAATCGTGTTTGATGCACTCTGGATACAATGTTTTAAACTTAACTGTTCAAACTAGATGATTAGGAACACTGTAAGACAATTTTCAGCAAGTTGCAGCATTGAAATACAGAAATAAGCACTTTTCCATAAACAAGCTCTAAATGATGTTTGATGCACTCTGGATACAATGTTTTAAACATAACTGTTCAAACTAGATGATTAGGAACACTGTAGACAATTTTCAGCAAGTTGCAACATTGAAATGCAGAAATAAGCACTTTTCCATAAACAAGCTCTAAATCATGTTTTGATGCACTGGATGAAACTTGTTTTTGTTATGTTGAGATTGTTATTCGAGATGTTATGAAAACACTGTAGAATGCATAAATAAGCACTTTTCCATAAACAAGCTCTAAATCATGTTTGATGCACTGGATAAAACTTGTTTTTGTTATGTTGAGATTGTTATTCGAGATGTTATGAAAACACTGTAGAATGCATAAATAAGCACTTTTCCATAAACAAGCTCTAAATCATGTTTGATGCACTGGATAAAACTTGTTTTTGTTATGTTGAGATTGTTATTCGAGATGTTATGAAAACACTGTAGAATGCATAAATAAGCACTTTTCCATAAACAAGCTCTAAATCATGTTTGATGCACTGGATAAAACTTGTTTTTGTTATGTTGAGATTGTTATTCGAGATGTTATGAAAACACTGTAGAATGCATAAATAAGCACTTTTCCATAAACAAGCTCTAAATCATGATTGATGCACTCTGGATACAATGTTTTAAACATAACTGTTCAAACTAGATGATTAGGAACACTGTAGACAATTTTCAGCAAGTTGCAGCATTGAAATACAGAAATAAGCACTTTTCCATAAACAAGCTCTAAATGATGTTTGATGCACTCTGGATACAATGTTTTAAACTTAACTGTTCAAACTAGATGATTAGGAACACTGTAAGACAATTTTCAGCAAGTTGCAACATTGAAATGCAGAAATAAGCACTTTTCCATAAACAAGCTCTAAATCATGATTGATGCACTCTGGATACAATGTTTTAAACATAACTGTTCAAACTAGATGATTAGGAACACTGTAGACAGTTTTTAGCAAGTTGCAACATGGAAATACAGAAATAAGCACTTTTCCATAAACAAGCTCTAAATCGTGTTTGATGCACTCTGGATACAATGTTTTAAACTTAACTGTTCAAACTAGATGATTAGGAACACTGTAAGACAATTTTCAGCAAGTTGCAACATTGAAATGCAGAAATAAGCACTTTTCCATAAACAAGCTCTAAATCATGATTGATGCACTCTGGATACAATGTTTTAAACTTAACTGTTCAAACTAGATGATTAGGAACACTGTAAGACAATTTTCAGCAAGTTGCAACATTGAAATGCAGAAATAAGCACTTTTCCATAAACAAGCTCTAAATCATGATTGATGCACTCTGGATACAATGTTTTAATCATAACTGTTCAAACTAGATGATTAGGTACACTGTAGACAATTTTCAGCAAGTTGCAACATTGAAATGCAGAAATAAGCACTTTTCCATAAACAAGCTCTAAATCGTGTTTGATGCACTCTGGATACAATGTTTTTTACAGAACTGTTCAAACTAGATGATTAGGAACACTGTAGACAATTTTCAGCAAGTTGCAACATTGAAATGCAGAAATAAGCACTTTTCCATAAACAAGCTCTAAATGATGTTTGATGCACTCTGGATACAATGTTTTAAACTTAACTGTTCAAACTAGATGATTAGGAACACTGTAAGACAATTTTCAGCAAGTTGCAACATTGAAATGCAGAAATAAGCACTTTTCCATAAACAAGCTCTAAATCATGTTTTGATGCACTGGATGAAACTTGTTTTTGTTATGTTGAGATTGTTATTCGAGATGTTATGAAAACACTGTAGAATGCATAAATAAGCACTTTTCCATAAACAAGCTCTAAATCATGTTTGATGCACTCTGGATAAAACTTTTTTGTTATGTTTATTCGAGATGTTATGAAAACATTGTAGAATGCAGAAATAAGCACTTTTCCATAAACAAGCTCTAAATCATGATTGATGCACTCTGGATACAATGTTTTAAACATAACTGTTCAAACTAGATGATTAGGAACACTGTAGACAATTTTCAGCAAGTTGCAACATTGAAATGCAGAAATAAGCACTTTTCCATAAACAAGCTCTAAATCATGATTGATGCACTGGATGAAACTTGTTTTTGTTATGTTGAGATTGTTATTCGAGATGTTATGAAAACACTGTAGAATGCATAAATAAGCACTTTTCCATAAACAAGCTCTAAATCATGATTGATGCACTCTGGATACAATGTTTTAAACATAACTGTTCAAACTAGATGATTAGGAACACTGTAGACAGTTTTTAGCAAGTTGCAACATGGAAATACAGAAATAAGCACTTTTCCATAAACAAGCTCTAAATCGTGTTTGATGCACTCTGGATACAATGTTTTTACAGAACTGTTCAAACTAGATGATTAGGAACACTGTAGACAATTTTCAGCAAGTTGCAACATTGAAATGCAGAAATAAGCACTTTTCCATAAACAAGCTCTAAATCATGATTGATGCACTCTGGATACAATGTTTTAAACTTAACTGTTCAAACTAGATGATTAGGAACACTGTAAGACAATTTTCAGCAAGTTGCAGCATTGAAATACAGAAATAAGCACTTTTCCATAAACAAGCTCTAAATGATGTTTGATGCACTCTGGATACAATGTTTTAAACATAACTGTTCAAACTAGATGATTAGGAACACTGTAGACAATTTTCAGCAAGTTGCAACATTGAAATGCAGAAATAAGCACTTTTCCATAAACAAGCTCTAAATCATGTTTTGATGCACTGGATGAAACTTGTTTTTGTTATGTTGAGATTGTTATTCGAGATGTTATGAAAACACTGTAGAATGCATAAATAAGCACTTTTCCATAAACAAGCTCTAAATCATGTTTGATGCACTGGATAAAACTTGTTTTTGTTATGTTGAGATTGTTATTCGAGATGTTATGAAAACACTGTAGAATGCATAAATAAGCACTTTTCCATAAACAAGCTCTAAATCGTGTTTGATGCACTCTGGATACAATGTTTTAAACTTAACTGTTCAAACTAGATGATTAGGAACACTGTAAGACAATTTTCAGCAAGTTGCAACATTGAAATGCAGAAATAAGCACTTTTCCATAAACAAGCTCTAAATCATGATTGATGCACTCTGGATACAATGTTTTAAACTTAACTGTTCAAACTAGATGATTAGGAACACTGTAAGACAATTTTCAGCAAGTTGCAACATTGAAATGCAGAAATAAGCACTTTTCCATAAACAAGCTCTAAATCATGATTGATGCACTCTGGATACAATGTTTTAATCATAACTGTTCAAACTAGATGATTAGGTACACTGTAGACAATTTTCAGCAAGTTGCAACATTGAAATGCAGAAATAAGCACTTTTCCATAAACAAGCTCTAAATCGTGTTTGATGCACTCTGGACACAATGTTTTTACAGAACTGTTCAAACTAGATGATTAGGAACACTGTAGACAATTTTCAGCAAGTTGCAACATTGAAATGCAGAAATAAGCACTTTTCCATAAACAAGCTCTAAATGATGTTTGATGCACTCTGGATACAATGTTTTAAACTTAACTGTTCAAACTAGATGATTAGGAACACTGTAAGACAATTTTCAGCAAGTTGCAACATTGAAATGCAGAAATAAGCACTTTTCCATAAACAAGCTCTAAATCATGTTTTGATGCACTGGATGAAACTTGTTTTTGTTATGTTGAGATTGTTATTCGAGATGTTATGAAAACACTGTAGAATGCATAAATAAGCACTTTTCCATAAACAAGCTCTAAATCATGTTTGATGCACTCTGGATAAAACTTTTTTGTTATGTTTATTCGAGATGTTATGAAAACATTGTAGAATGCAGAAATAAGCACTTTTCCATAAACAAGCTCTAAATCATGATTGATGCACTCTGGATACAATGTTTTAAACATAACTGTTCAAACTAGATGATTAGGAACACTGTAGACAATTTTCAGCAAGTTGCAACATTGAAATGCAGAAATAAGCACTTTTCCATAAACAAGCTCTAAATCATGATTGATGCACTGGATGAAACTTGTTTTTGTTATGTTGAGATTGTTATTCGAGATGTTATGAAAACACTGTAGAATGCATAAATAAGCACTTTTCCATAAACAAGCTCTAAATCATGATTGATGCACTCTGGATACAATGTTTTAAACATAACTGTTCAAACTAGATGATTAGGAACACTGTAGACAGTTTTTAGCAAGTTGCAACATGGAAATACAGAAATAAGCACTTTTCCATAAACAAGCTCTAAATCGTGTTTGATGCACTCTGGATACAATGTTTTTTACAGAACTGTTCAAACTAGATGATTAGGAACACTGTAGACAATTTTCAGCAAGTTGCAACATTGAAATGCAGAAATAAGCACTTTTCCATAAACAAGCTCTAAATCATGATTGATGCACTCTGGATACAATGTTTTAAACTTAACTGTTCAAACTAGATGATTAGGAACACTGTAAGACAATTTTCAGCAAGTTGCAGCATTGAAATACAGAAATAAGCACTTTTCCATAAACAAGCTCTAAATGATGTTTGATGCACTCTGGATACAATGTTTTAAACATAACTGTTCAAACTAGATGATTAGGAACACTGTAGACAATTTTCAGCAAGTTGCAACATTGAAATGCAGAAATAAGCACTTTTCCATAAACAAGCTCTAAATCATGTTTTGATGCACTGGATGAAACTTGTTTTTGTTATGTTGAGATTGTTATTCGAGATGTTATGAAAACACTGTAGAATGCATAAATAAGCACTTTTCCATAAACAAGCTCTAAATCATGTTTGATGCACTGGATAAAACTTGTTTTTGTTATGTTGAGATTGTTATTCGAGATGTTATGAAAACACTGTAGAATGCATAAATAAGCACTTTTCCATAAACAAGCTCTAAATCATGTTTGATGCACTGGATAAAACTTGTTTTTGTTATGTTGAGATTGTTATTCGAGATGTTATGAAAACACTGTAGAATGCATAAATAAGCACTTTTCCATAAACAAGCTCTAAATCATGATTGATGCACTCTGGATACAATGTTTTAAACATAACTGTTCAAACTAGATGATTAGGAACACTGTAGACAATTTTCAGCAAGTTGCAACATTGAAATGCAGAAATAAGCACTTTTCCATAAACAAGCTCTAAATGATGTTTGATGCACTCTGGATACAATGTTTTAAACTTAACTGTTCAAACTAGATGATTAGGAACACTGTAAGACAATTTTCAGCAAGTTGCAACATTGAAATGCAGAAATAAGCACTTTTCCATAAACAAGCTCTAAATCATGATTGATGCACTCTGGATACAATGTTTTAAACATAACTGTTCAAACTAGATGATTAGGAACACTGTAGACAATTTTCAGCAAGTTGCAACATGGAAATACAGAAATAAGCACTTTTCCATAAACAAGCTCTAAATCATGTTTGATGCACTCTGGATACAATGTTTTAAACTTAACTGTTCAAACTAGATGATTAGGAACACTGTAAGACAATTTTCAGCAAGTTGCAACATTGAAATGCAGAAATAAGCACTTTTCCATAAACAAGCTCTAAATCATGATTGATGCACTCTGGATACAATGTTTTAAACTTAACTGTTCAAACTAGATGATTAGGAACACTGTAAGACAATTTTCAGCAAGTTGCAACATTGAAATGCAGAAATAAGCACTTTTCCATAAACAAGCTCTAAATCATGATTGATGCACTCTGGATACAATGTTTTAAACATAACTGTTCAAACTAGATGATTAGGAACACTGTAGACAATTTTCAGCAAGTTGCAACATTGAAATGCAGAAATAAGCACTTTTCCATAAACAAGCTCTAAATCGTGTTTGATGCACTCTGGATACAATGTTTTTTACAGAACTGTTCAAACTAGATGATTAGGAACACTGTAGACAATTTTCAGCAAGTTGCAACATTGAAATGCAGAAATAAGCACTTTTCCATAAACAAGCTCTAAATGATGTTTGATGCACTCTGGATACAATGTTTTAAACTTAACTGTTCAAACTAGATGATTAGGAACACTGTAAGACAATTTTCAGCAAGTTGCAACATTGAAATGCAGAAATAAGCACTTTTCCATAAACAAGCTCTAAATCATGTTTTGATGCACTGGATGAAACTTGTTTTTGTTATGTTGAGATTGTTATTCGAGATGTTATGAAAACACTGTAGAATGCATAAATAAGCACTTTTCCATAAACAAGCTCTAAATCATGTTTGATGCACTCTGGATAAAACTTTTTTTGTTATGTTTATTCGAGATGTTATGAAAACATTGTAGAATGCAGAAATAAGCACTTTTCCATAAACAAGCTCTAAATCATGATTGATGCACTCTGGATACAATGTTTTAAACATAACTGTTCAAACTAGATGATTAGGAACATAGACAATTTTCAGCAAGTTGCAACATTGAAATGCAGAAATAAGCACTTTTCCATAAACAAGCTCTAAATCATGATTGATGCACTGGATGAAACTTGTTTTTGTTATGTTGAGATTGTTCAGAGATGTTATGAAAACACTGTAGAATGCATAAATAAGCACTTTTCCATAAACAAGCTCTAAATCATGATTGATGCACTCTGGATACAATGTTTTAAACATAACTGTTCAAACTAGATGATTAGGAACACTGTAGACAGTTTTTAGCAAGTTGCAACATGGAAATACAGAAATAAGCACTTTTCCATAAACAAGCTCTAAATCATGTTTGATGCACTCTGGATACAATGTTTTAAACTTAACTGTTCAAACTAGATGATTAGGAACACTGTAAGACAATTTTCAGCAAGTTGCAACATTGAAATGCAGAAATAAGCACTTTTCCATAAACAAGCTCTAAATCATGATTGATGCACTCTGGATACAATGTTTTAAACATAACTGTTCAAACTAGATGATTAGGAACACTGTAGACAGTTTTTAGCAAGTTGCAACATGGAAATACAGAAATAAGCACTTTTCCATAAACAAGCTCTAAATCGTGTTTGATGCACTCTGGATACAATGTTTTTACAGAACTGTTCAAACTAGATGATTAGGAACACTGTAGACAATTTTCAGCAAGTTGCAACATTGAAATGCAGAAATAAGCACTTTTCCATAAACAAGCTCTAAATCATGATTGATGCACTCTGGATACAATGTTTTAAACTTAACTGTTCAAACTAGATGATTAGGAACACTGTAAGACAATTTTCAGCAAGTTGCAGCATTGAAATACAGAAATAAGCACTTTTCCATAAACAAGCTCTAAATGATGTTTGATGCACTCTGGATACAATGTTTTAAACTTAACTGTTCAAACTAGATGATTAGGAACACTGTAGACAATTTTCAGCAAGTTGCAACATTGAAATGCAGAAATAAGCACTTTTCCATAAACAAGCTCTAAATCATGTTTTGATGCACTGGATGAAACTTGTTTTTGTTATGTTGAGATTGTTATTCGAGATGTTATGAAAACACTGTAGAATGCATAAATAAGCACTTTTCCATAAACAAGCTCTAAATCATGTTTGATGCACTGGATAAAACTTGTTTTTGTTATGTTGAGATTGTTATTCGAGATGTTATGAAAACACTGTAGAATGCATAAATAAGCACTTTTCCATAAACAAGCTCTAAATCATGATTGATGCACTCTGGATACAATGTTTTAAACATAACTGTTCAAACTAGATGATTAGGAACACTGGTAGACAATTTTCAGCAAGTTGCAACATTGAAATGCAGAAATAAGCACTTTTCCATAAACAAGCTCTAAATCATGATTGATGCACTCTGGATACAATGTTTTAAACATAACTGTTCAAACTAGATGATTAGGAACACTGTAAGACAATTTTCAGCAAGTTGCAACATTGAAATGCAGAAATAAGCACTTTTCCATAAACAAGCTCTAAATCATGATTGATGCACTCTGGATACAATGTTTTAAACTTAACTGTTCAAACTAGATGATTAGGAACACTGTAAGACAATTTTCAGCAAGTTGCAACATTGAAATGCAGAAATAAGCACTTTTCCATAAACAAGCTCTAAATCATGTTTTGATGCACTGGATGAAACTTGTTTTTGTTATGTTGAGATTGTTATTCGAGATGTTTGAAAAACTGTAGAATGCATAAATAAGCACTTTTCCATAAACAAGCTCTAAATCATGTTTGATGCACTCTGGATAAAACTTTTTTGTTATGTTTATTCGAGATGTTATGAAAACATGTAGAATGCAGAAATAAGCACTTTTCCATAAACAAGCTCTAAATCATGATTGATGCACTCTGGATACAATGTTTTAAACATAACTGTTCAAACTAGATGATTAGGAACACTGTAGACAATTTTCAGCAAGTTGCAACATTGAAATGCAGAAATAAGCACTTTTCCATAAACAAGCTCTAAATCATGATTGATGCACTGGATGAAACTTGTTTTTGTTATGTTGAGATTGTTATTCAGATGTTTGAAAACACTGTAGAATGCATAAATAAGCACTTTTCCATAAACAAGCTCTAAATCATGATTGATGCACTCTGGATACAATGTTTTAAACATAACTGTTCAAACTAGATGATTAGGAACACTGTAGACAGTTTTTAGCAAGTTGCAACATGGAAATACAGAAATAAGCACTTTTCCATAAACAAGCTCTAAATCGTGTTTGATGCACTCTGGATACAATGTTTTAAACTTAACTGTTCAAACTAGATGATTAGGAACACTGTAAGACAATTTTCAGCAAGTTGCAACATTGAAATGCAGAAATAAGCACTTTTCCATAAACAAGCTCTAAATCATGATTGATGCACTCTGGATACAATGTTTTAAACATAACTGTTCAAACTAGATGATTAGGAACACTGTAGACAGTTTTTAGCAAGTTGCAACATGGAAATACAGAAATAAGCACTTTTCCATAAACAAGCTCTAAATCGTGTTTGATGCACTCTGGATACAATGTTTTAAACTTAACTGTTCAAACTAGATGATTAGGAACACTGTAAGACAATTTTCAGCAAGTTGCAGCATTGAAATACAGAAATAAGCACTTTTCCATAAACAAGCTCTAAATGATGTTTGATGCACTCTGGATACAATGTTTTAAACATAACTGTTCAAACTAGATGATTAGGAACACTGTAGACAATTTTCAGCAAGTTGCAACATTGAAATGCAGAAATAAGCACTTTTCCATAAACAAGCTCTAAATCATGTTTTGATGCACTGGATGAAACTTGTTTTTGTTATGTTGAGATTGTTATTCGAGATGTTATGAAAACACTGTAGAATGCATAAATAAGCACTTTTCCATAAACAAGCTCTAAATCATGTTTGATGCACTGGATAAAACTTTTTGTTATGTTGAGATTGTTATTCGAGATGTTATGAAAACACTGTAGAATGCATAAATAAGCACTTTTCCATAAACAAGCTCTAAATCATGATTGATGCACTCTGGATACAATGTTTTAAACATAACTGTTCAAACTAGATGATTAGGAACACTGGTAGACAATTTTCAGCAAGTTGCAACATTGAAATGCAGAAATAAGCACTTTTCCATAAACAAGCTCTAAATCATGTTTGATGCACTCTGGATACAATGTTTTAAACTTAACTGTTCAAACTAGATGATTAGGAACACTGTAAGACAATTTTCAGCAAGTTGCAACATTGAAATGCAGAAATAAGCACTTTTCCATAAACAAGCTCTAAATCATGATTGATGCACTCTGGATACAATGTTTTAAACATAACTGTTCAAACTAGATGATTAGGAACACTGTAAGACAATTTTCAGCAAGTTGCAACATTGAAATGCAGAAATAAGCACTTTTCCATAAACAAGCTCTAAATCATGATTGATGCACTCTGGATACAATGTTTTAAACTTAACTGTTCAAACTAGATGATTAGGAACACTGTAAGACAATTTTCAGCAAGTTGCAACATTGAAATGCAGAAATAAGCACTTTTCCATAAACAAGCTCTAAATCATGATTGATGCACTCTGGATACAATGTTTTAAACTTAACTGTTCAAACTAGATGATTAGGAACACTGTAAGACAATTTTCAGCAAGTTGCAACATTGAAATGCAGAAATAAGCACTTTTCCATAAACAAGCTCTAAATCATGATTGATGCACTCTGGATACAATGTTTTAAACATAACTGTTCAAACTAGATGATTAGGAACACTGTAAGACAATTTTCAGCAAGTTGCAACATTGAAATGCAGAAATAAGCACTTTTCCATAAACAAGCTCTAAATCATGATTGATGCACTCTGGATACAATGTTTTAAACTTAACTGTTCAAACTAGATGATTAGGAACACTGTAAGACAATTTTCAGCAAGTTGCAACATTGAAATGCAGAAATAAGCACTTTTCCATAAACAAGCTCTAAATCATGATTGATGCACTCTGGATACAATGTTTTAAACTTAACTGTTCAAACTAGATGATTAGGAACACTGTAAGACAATTTTCAGCAAGTTGCAACATTGAAATGCAGAAATAAGCACTTTTCCATAAACAAGCTCTAAATCATGTTTGATGCACTGGATAAAACTTGTTTTTGTTATGTTGAGATTGTTATTCGAGATGTTATGAAAACACTGTAGAATGCATAAATAAGCACTTTTCCATAAACAAGCTCTAAATCATGTTTGATGCACTGGATAAAACTTTTTTGTTATGTTTATTCGAGATGTTATGAAAACACTGTAGAATGCAGAAATAAGCACTTTTCCATAAACAAGCTCTAAATCATGATTGATGCACTCTGGATACAATGTTTTAAACATAACTGTTCAAACTAGATGATTAGGAACACTGGTAGACAATTTTCAGCAAGTTGCAACATTGAAATGCAGAAATAAGCACTTTTCCATAAACAAGCTCTAAATCATGATTGATGCACTCTGGATACAATGTTTTAAACATAACTGTTCAAACTAGATGATTAGGAACACTGTAGACAATTTTCAGCAAGTTGCAACATTGAAATACAGAAATAAGCACTTTTCCATAAACAAGCTCTAAATCATGTTTGATGCACTCTGGATACAATGTTTTAAACTTAACTGTTCAAACTAGATGATTAGGAACACTGTAAGACAATTTTCAGCAAGTTGCAACATTGAAATGCAGAAATAAGCACTTTTCCATAAACAAGCTCTAAATCATGTTTGATGCACTCTGGATACAATGTTTTAAACTTAACTGTTCAAACTAGATGATTAGGAACACTGTAAGACAATTTTCAGCAAGTTGCAACATTGAAATGCAGAAATAAGCACTTTTCCATAAACAAGCTCTAAATCATGTTTTGATTGATGAAACTTGTTTTTGTTCTGAGACGAGATGTTTGAAAACACTGTAGAATGCATAAATAAGCACTTTTCATAAACAAGCTCTAAATCATGTTTGATGAACTCTGGATAAAACAATTTTTGTTAAGTTGCAGATGTTATGAAAACATTGAAATGCAGAAATAAGCACTTTTCCATAAACAAGCTCTAAATCATGATTGATGCACTCTGGATACAATGTTTTAAACATAACTGTTCAAACTAGATGATTAGGAACACTGTAGACAATTTTCAGCAAGTTGCAACATTGAAATGCAGAAATAAGCACTTTTCCATAAACAAGCTCTAAATCATGTTTTGATGCACTGGATGAAACTTGTTTTTGTTATGTTGAGATTGTTATTCGAGATGTTATGAAAACATTGTAGAATGCAGAAATAAGCACTTTTCCATAAACAAGCTCTAAATCATGTTTGATGCACTCTGGATACAATGTTTTAAACATAACTGTTCAAACTAGATGATTAGGAACACTGTAGACAATTTTCAGCAAGTTGCAACATTGAAATGCAGAAATAAGCACTTTTCCATAAACAAGCTCTAAATCATGATTGATGCACTGGATGAAACTTGTTTTTGTTATGTTGAGATTGTTATTCGAGATGTTATGAAAACACTGTAGAATGCATAAATAAGCACTTTTCCATAAACAAGCTCTAAATCATGATTGATGCACTCTGGATACAATGTTTTAAACATAACTGTTCAAACTAGATGATTAGGAACACTGTAGACAGTTTTTAGCAAGTTGCAACATGGAAATACAGAAATAAGCACTTTTCCATAAACAAGCTCTAAATCATGTTTGATGCACTCTGGATACAATGTTTTAAACATAACTGTTCAAACTAGATGATTAGGAACACTGTAAGACAATTTTCAGCAAGTTGCAACATTGAAATGCAGAAATAAGCACTTTTCCATAAACAAGCTCTAAATCATGATTGATGCACTCTGGATACAATGTTTTAAACATAACTGTTCAAACTAGATGATTAGGAACACTGTAGACAGTTTTTAGCAAGTTGCAACATGGAAATACAGAAATAAGCACTTTTCCATAAACAAGCTCTAAATCGTGTTTGATGCACTCTGGATACAATGTTTTTTACAGAACTGTTCAAACTAGATGATTAGGAACACTGTAGACAATTTTCAGCAAGTTGCAACATTGAAATGCAGAAATAAGCACTTTTCCATAAACAAGCTCTAAATCATGATTGATGCACTCTGGATACAATGTTTTAAACTTAACTGTTCAAACTAGATGATTAGGAACACTGTAAGACAATTTTCAGCAAGTTGCAGCATTGAAATACAGAAATAAGCACTTTTCCATAAACAAGCTCTAAATGATGTTTGATGCACTCTGGATACAATGTTTTAAACATAACTGTTCAAACTAGATGATTAGGAACACTGTAGACAATTTTCAGCAAGTTGCAACATTGAAATGCAGAAATAAGCACTTTTCCATAAACAAGCTCTAAATCATGTTTTGATGCACTGGATGAAACTTGTTTTTGTTATGTTGAGATTGTTATTCGAGATGTTATGAAAACACTGTAGAATGCATAAATGCACTTTTCCATAAACAAGCTCTAAATCATGTTTGATGCACTGGATAAAACTTGTTTTTGTTATGTTGAGATTGTTTTCGAGATGTTATGAAAACACTGTAGAATGCATAAATAAGCACTTTTCCATAAACAAGCTCTAAATCATGTTTGATGCACTGGATAAAACTTGTTTTTGTTATGTTGAGATTGTTATTCGAGATGTTATGAAAACACTGTAGAATGCATAAATAAGCACTTTTCCATAAACAAGCTCTAAATCATGATTGATGCACTCTGGATACAATGTTTTAAACATAACTGTTCAAACTAGATGATTAGGAACACTGGTAGACAATTTTCAGCAAGTTGCAGCATTGAAATACAGAAATAAGCACTTTTCCATAAACAAGCTCTAAATGATGTTTGATGCACTCTGGATACAATGTTTTAAACTTAACTGTTCAAACTAGATGATTAGGAACACTGTAAGACAATTTTCAGCAAGTTGCAACATTGAAATGCAGAAATAAGCACTTTTCCATAAACAAGCTCTAAATCATGATTGATGCACTCTGGATACAATGTTTTAAACATAACTGTTCAAACTAGATGATTAGGAACACTGTAGACAGTTTTTAGCAAGTTGCAACATGGAAATACAGAAATAAGCACTTTTCCATAAACAAGCTCTAAATCATGTTTGATGCACTCTGGATACAATGTTTTAAACTTAACTGTTCAAACTAGATGATTAGGAACACTGTAAGACAATTTTCAGCAAGTTGCAACATTGAAATGCAGAAATAAGCACTTTTCCATAAACAAGCTCTAAATCATGATTGATGCACTCTGGATACAATGTTTTAAACTTAACTGTTCAAACTAGATGATTAGGAACACTGTAAGACAATTTTCAGCAAGTTGCAACATTGAAATGCAGAAATAAGCACTTTTCCATAAACAAGCTCTAAATCATGATTGATGCACTCTGGATACAATGTTTTAAACATAACTGTTCAAACTAGATGATTAGGAACACTGTAGACAATTTTCAGCAAGTTGCAACATTGAAATGCAGAAATAAGCACTTTTCCATAAACAAGCTCTAAATCGTGTTTGATGCACTCTGGATACAATGTTTTTTACAGAACTGTTCAAACTAGATGATTAGGAACACTGTAGACAATTTTCAGCAAGTTGCAACATTGAAATGCAGAAATAAGCACTTTTCCATAAACAAGCTCTAAATCATGATTGATGCACTGGATGAAACTTGTTTTTGTTATGTTGAGATTGTTATTCGAGATGTTATGAAAACACTGTAGAATGCATAAATAAGCACTTTTCCATAAACAAGCTCTAAATCATGATTGATGCACTCTGGATACAATGTTTTAAACATAACTGTTCAAACTAGATGATTAGGAACACTGTAGACAGTTTTTAGCAAGTTGCAACATTGAAATACAGAAATAAGCACTTTTCCATAAACAAGCTCTAAATCATGTTTGATGCACTCTGGATACAATGTTTTAAACTTAACTGTTCAAACTAGATGATTAGGAACACTGTAGACAATTTTCAGCAAGTTGCAACATTGAAATGCAGAAATAAGCACTTTTCCATAAACAAGCTCTAAATCATGATTGATGCACTCTGGATACAATGTTTTAAACATAACTGTTCAAACTAGATGATTAGGAACACTGTAGACAGTTTTTCAGCAAGTTGCAACATTGAAATGCAGAAATAAGCACTTTTTTCCATAAACAAGCTCTAAATCATGTTTTGATGCACTCTGGATACAATGTTTTAAACATAACTGTTCAAACTAGATGATTAGGAACACTGTTGAGATTGTTTTCAGATGTTTGAAAACACTGAGAATGCAGAAATAAGCACTTTTCCATAAACAAGCTCTAAATCATGTTTGATGCACTGGATAAAATGTTTTAAACATAACTGTTCAATTAGATGATTAGGAACAGATGTTTTGAAAACACTGAGAATGCAGAAATAAGCACTTTTCCATAAACAAGCTCTAAATCATGATTGATGCACTCTGGATACAATGTTTTAAACATAACTGTTCAAACTAGATGATTAGGAACACTGTAGACAATTTTCAGCAAGTTGCAACATTGAAATACAGAAATAAGCACTTTTCCATAAACAAGCTCTAAATCATGTTTGATGCACTCTGGATACAATGTTTTAAACTTAACTGTTCAAACTAGATGATTAGGAACACTGTAAGACAATTTTCAGCAAGTTGCAACATTGAAATGCAGAAATAAGCACTTTTCCATAAACAAGCTCTAAATCATGATTGATGCACTCTGGATACAATGTTTTAAACATAACTGTTCAAACTAGATGATTAGGAACACTGTAGACAGTTTTTAGCAAGTTGCAACATGGAAATACAGAAATAAGCACTTTTCCATAAACAAGCTCTAAATCATGTTTGATGCACTCTGGATACAATGTTTTAAACATAACTGTTCAAACTAGATGATTAGGAACACTGTAGACAATTTTCAGCAAGTTGCAACATTGAAATGCAGAAATAAGCACTTTTCCATAAACAAGCTCTAAATCATGATTGATGCACTCTGGATACAATGTTTTAAACTTAACTGTTCAAACTAGATGATTAGGAACACTGTAAGACAATTTTCAGCAAGTTGCAACATTGAAATGCAGAAATAAGCACTTTTCCATAAACAAGCTCTAAATCATGATTGATGCACTCTGGATACAATGTTTTAAACTTAACTGTTCAAACTAGATGATTAGGAACACTGTAAGACAATTTTCAGCAAGTTGCAACATTGAAATGCAGAAATAAGCACTTTTCCATAAACAAGCTCTAAATCATGTTTTGATGCACTGGATGAAACTTGTTTTTGTTATGTTGAGATTGTTATTCGAGATGTTTGAAAACACTGTAGAATGCATAAATAAACTTTTCCATAAAAAGCTCTAAATCATGTTTGATGCACTCTGGATAAAACTTTTTTTGTTATGTTTATTCGAGATGTTATGAAAACATTGTAGAATGCAGAAATAAGCACTTTTCCATAAACAAGCTCTAAATCATGATTGATGCACTCTGGATACAATGTTTTAAACATAACTGTTCAAACTAGATGATTAGGAACACTGTAGACAATTTTCAGCAAGTTGCAGAAATAACACTTTTTAAACAAGAAATGCAGAAATAAGCACTTTTCCATAAACAAGCACTTTTCCTCTAAATCATGATTGATGCACTCTGGATACAATGTTTTAAACATAACTGTTCAAACTAGATGATTAGGAACACTGTAGACAGTTTTTAGCAAGTTGCAACATGGAAATACAGAAATAAGCACTTTTCCATAAACAAGCTCTAAATCGTGTTTGATGCACTCTGGATACAATGTTTTTACAGAACTGTTCAAACTAGATGATTAGGAACACTGTAGACAATTTTCAGCAAGTTGCAACATTGAAATGCAGAAATAAGCACTTTTCCATAAACAAGCTCTAAATCATGATTGATGCACTCTGGATACAATGTTTTAAACTTAACTGTTCAAACTAGATGATTAGGAACACTGTAAGACAATTTTCAGCAAGTTGCAGCATTGAAATACAGAAATAAGCACTTTTCCATAAACAAGCTCTAAATGATGTTTGATGCACTCTGGATACAATGTTTTAAACATAACTGTTCAAACTAGATGATTAGGAACACTGTAGACAATTTTCAGCAAGTTGCAACATTGAAATGCAGAAATAAGCACTTTTCCATAAACAAGCTCTAAATCATGTTTTGATGCACTGGATGAAACTTGTTTTTGTTATGTTGAGATTGTTATTCGAGATGTTATGAAAACACTGTAGAATGCATAAATAAGCACTTTTCCATAAACAAGCTCTAAATCATGTTTGATGCACTGGATAAAACTTGTTTTTGTTATGTTGAGATTGTTATTCGAGATGTTATGAAAACACTGTAGAATGCATAAATAAGCACTTTTCCATAAACAAGCTCTAAATCATGTTTGATGCACTGGATAAAACTTTTTTTGTTATGTTGAGATTGTTATTCGAGATGTTATGAAAACACTGTAGAATGCAGAAATAAGCACTTTTCCATAAACAAGCTCTAAATCATGATTGATGCACTCTGGATACAATGTTTTAAACATAACTGTTCAAACTAGATGATTAGGAACACTGGTAGACAATTTTCAGCAAGTTGCAACATTGAAATGCAGAAATAAGCACTTTTCCATAAACAAGCTCTAAATGATGTTTGATGCACTCTGGATACAATGTTTTAAACATAACTGTTCAAACTAGATGATTAGGAACACTGTAGACAATTTTCAGCAAGTTGCAACATTGAAATGCAGAAATAAGCACTTTTCCATAAACAAGCTCTAAATCATGTTTGATGCACTCTGGATACAATGTTTTAAACATAACTGTTCAAACTAGATGATTAGGAACACTGTAGACAATTTTCAGCATTGAATTGCAGAAATAAGCACTTTTCCATAAACAAGCTCTAAATCATGTTTGATGCACTCTGGATACAATGTTTTAAACTTAACTGTTCAAACTAGATGATTAGGAACACTGTAGACAATTTTCAGCAAGTTGCAACATTGAAATGCAGAAATAAGCACTTTTCCATAAACAAGCTCTAAATCATGATTGATGCACTCTGGATACAATGTTTTAAACATAACTGTTCAAACTAGATGATTAGGAACACTGTAAGACAATTTTCAGCAAGTTGCAACATTGAAATGCAGAAATAAGCACTTTTCCATAAACAAGCTCTAAATCATGTTTGATGCACTCTGGATACAATGTTTTAAACATAACTGTTCAAACTAGATGATTAGGAACACTGTAGACAATTTTCAGCAAGTTGCAACATTGAAATGCAGAAATAAGCACTTTTCCATAAACAAGCTCTAAATCATGATTGATGCACTCTGGATACAATGTTTTAAACATAACTGTTCAAACTAGATGATTAGGAACACTGTAGACAGTTTTTAGCAAGTTGCAACATGGAAATACAGAAATAAGCACTTTTCCATAAACAAGCTCTAAATCATGTTTGATGCACTCTGGATACAATGTTTTAAACATAACTGTTCAAACTAGATGATTAGGAACACTGTAGACAATTTTCAGCAAGTTGCAACATTGAAATGCAGAAATAAGCACTTTTCCATAAACAAGCTCTAAATCATGATTGATGCACTCTGGATACAATGTTTTAAACTTAACTGTTCAAACTAGATGATTAGGAACACTGTAAGACAATTTTCAGCAAGTTGCAACATTGAAATGCAGAAATAAGCACTTTTCCATAAACAAGCTCTAAATCATGATTGATGCACTCTGGATACAATGTTTTAAACTTAACTGTTCAAACTAGATGATTAGGAACACTGTAAGACAATTTTCAGCAAGTTGCAACATTGAAATGCAGAAATAAGCACTTTTCCATAAACAAGCTCTAAATCATGTTTTGATGCACTGGATGAAATGTTTTGTTTTTGTTATGTTGAGATTGTTATTCGAGATGTTATGAAAACACTGTAGAATGCAGAAATAAGCACTTTTCCATAAACAAGCTCTAAATCATGTTTGATGCACTCTGGATAAAATGTTTTTGTTAACTGTTCAAACTAGATGATTAGGAAAAACATTTTAGAATGCAGAAATAAGCACTTTTCCATAAACAAGCTCTAAATCATGATTGATGCACTCTGGATACAATGTTTTAAACATAACTGTTCAAACTAGATGATTAGGAACACTGTAGACAATTTTCAGCAAGTTGCAACATTGAAATGCAGAAATAAGCACTTTTCCATAAACAAGCTCTAAATCATGATTGATGCACTGGATGAAACTGATTGTTATTCAGATGTTTGAAAACACTGTAGAATGCATAAATAAGCACTTTTCCATAAACAAGCTCTAAATCATGATTGATGCACTCTGGATACAATGTTTTAAACATAACTGTTCAAACTAGATGATTAGGAACACTGTAGACAATTTTCAGCAAGTTGCAACATTGAAATGCAGAAATAAGCACTTTTCCATAAACAAGCTCTAAATCATGATTGATGCACTCTGGATACAATGTTTTAAACTTAACTGTTCAAACTAGATGATTAGGAACACTGTAAGACAATTTTCAGCAAGTTGCAACATTGAAATGCAGAAATAAGCACTTTTCCATAAACAAGCTCTAAATCATGATTGATGCACTCTGGATACAATGTTTTAAACATAACTGTTCAAACTAGATGATTAGGAACACTGTAGACAGTTTTTAGCAAGTTGCAACATGGAAATACAGAAATAAGCACTTTTCCATAAACAAGCTCTAAATCGTGTTTGATGCACTCTGGATACAATGTTTTTTACAGAACTGTTCAAACTAGATGATTAGGAACACTGTAGACAATTTTCAGCAAGTTGCAACATTGAAATGCAGAAATAAGCACTTTTCCATAAACAAGCTCTAAATCATGATTGATGCACTCTGGATACAATGTTTTAAACTTAACTGTTCAAACTAGATGATTAGGAACACTGTAAGACAATTTTCAGCAAAGCATTGAAATACAGAAATAAGCACTTTTCCATAAACAAGCTCTAAATGATGTTTGATGCACTCTGGATACAATGTTTTAAACATAACTGTTCAAACTAGATGATTAGGAACACTGTAGACAATTTTCAGCAAGTTGCAACATTGAAATGCAGAAATAAGCACTTTTCCATAAACAAGCTCTAAATCATGTTTTGATGCACTGGATGAAACTTGTTTTTGTTATGTTGAGATTGTTATTCGAGATGTTATGAAAACACTGTAGAATGCATAAATAAGCACTTTTCCATAAACAAGCTCTAAATCATGTTTGATGCACTGGATAAAACTTGTTTTTGTTATGTTGAGATTGTTATTCGAGATGTTATGAAAACACTGTAGAATGCATAAATAAGCACTTTTCCATAAACAAGCTCTAAATCATGTTTGATGCACTCTGGATAAAACTTTTTTTGTTATGTTGAATTTTATTCGAGATGTTATGAAAACACTGTAGAATGCAGAAATAAGCACTTTTCCATAAACAAGCTCTAAATCATGATTGATGCACTCTGGATACAATGTTTTAAACATAACTGTTCAAACTAGATGATTAGGAACACTGGTAGACAATTTTCAGCAAGTTGCAACATTGAAATGCAGAAATAAGCACTTTTCCATAAACAAGCTCTAAATCATGATTGATGCACTCTGGATACAATGTTTTAAACTTAACTGTTCAAACTAGATGATTAGGAACACTGTAAGACAATTTTCAGCAAGTTGCAACATTGAAATGCAGAAATAAGCACTTTTCCATAAACAAGCTCTAAATCATGATTGATGCACTCTGGATACAATGTTTTAAACATAACTGTTCAAACTAGATGATTAGGAACACTGTAGACAGTTTTTAGCAAGTTGCAACATGGAAATACAGAAATAAGCACTTTTCCATAAACAAGCTCTAAATCATGTTTGATGCACTCTGGATACAATGTTTTAAACTTAACTGTTCAAACTAGATGATTAGGAACACTGTAAGACAATTTTCAGCAAGTTGCAACATTGAAATGCAGAAATAAGCACTTTTCCATAAACAAGCTCTAAATCATGATTGATGCACTCTGGATACAATGTTTTAAACTTAACTGTTCAAACTAGATGATTAGGAACACTGTAAGACAATTTTCAGCAAGTTGCAACATTGAAATGCAGAAATAAGCACTTTTCCATAAACAAGCTCTAAATCATGTTTGATGCACTCTGGATACAATGTTTTAAACTTAACTGTTCAAACTAGATGATTAGGAACACTGTAAGACAATTTTCAGCAAGTTGCAACATTGAAATGCAGAAATAAGCACTTTTCCATAAACAAGCTCTAAATCATGTTTTGATGCACTGGATGAAACTTGTTTTGTTATGTTGAGATTGTTATTCGAGATTTTGAAAACACTAGAATGATAAATAAGCACTTTTCCATAAACAAGCTCTAAATCATGTTTGATGCACTCTGGATAAAACTTTTTTGTTATGTTTATTCGAGATGTTATGAAAACACTGTAGAATGCAGAAATAAGCACTTTTCCATAAACAAGCTCTAAATCATGTTTGATGCACTCTGGATACAATGTTTTTAACTGTTCAAACTAGATGATTAGGAACACTGTAGACAATTTTCAGCAAGTTGCAACATTGAAATGCAGAAATAAGCACTTTTCCATAAACAAGCTCTAAATCATGATTGATGCACTCTGGATGAAACTTGTTTTTGTTCAATGTAGATGATTGTTATTCGAGATGTTATGAAAACACTGTAGAATGCAGAAATAAGCACTTTTCCATAAACAAGCTCTAAATCATGATTGATGCACTCTGGATACAATGTTTTAAACATAACTGTTCAAACTAGATGATTAGGAACACTGTAGACAATTTTCAGCAAGTTGCAACATTGAAATGCAGAAATAAGCACTTTTCCATAAACAAGCTCTAAATCATGTGTTTGATGCACTCTGGATACAATGTTTTAAACTTAACTGTTCAAACTAGATGATTAGGAACACTGTAAGACAATTTTCAGCAAGTTGCAACATTGAAATGCAGAAATAAGCACTTTTCCATAAACAAGCTCTAAATCATGATTGATGCACTCTGGATACAATGTTTTAAACTTAACTGTTCAAACTAGATGATTAGGAACACTGTAAGACAATTTTCAGCAAGTTGCAACATTGAAATGCAGAAATAAGCACTTTTCCATAAACAAGCTCTAAATCATGATTGATGCACTCTGGATACAATGTTTTAAACATAACTGTTCAAACTAGATGATTAGGAACACTGTAGACAGTTTTCAGCATTGAATTGCAGAAATAAGCACTTTTCCATAAACAAGCTCTAAATCATGTTTGATGCACTCTGGATACAATGTTTTTTACAGAACTGTTCAAACTAGATGATTAGGAACACTGTAGACAATTTTCAGCAAGTTGCAACATTGAAATGCAGAAATAAGCACTTTTCCATAAACAAGCTCTAAATCATGATTGATGCACTCTGGATACAATGTTTTAAACATAACTGTTCAAACTAGATGATTAGGAACACTGTAGACAATTTTCAGCAAGTTGCAACATTGAAATGCAGAAATAAGCACTTTTCCATAAACAAGCTCTAAATCATGTTTTGATGCACTGGATGAAACTTGTTTTTGTTATGTTGAGATTTTATTCGAGATGTTATGAAAACACTGTAGAATGCATAAATAAGCACTTTTCCATAAACAAGCTCTAAATCATGTTTGATGCACTCTGGATAAAACTTTTTTGTTATGTTTATTCGAGATGTTATGAAAACATTGAGAATGCAGAAATAAGCACTTTTCCATAAACAAGCTCTAAATCATGATTGATGCACTCTGGATACAATGTTTTAAACATAACTGTTCAAACTAGATGATTAGGAACACTGTAGACAATTTTCAGCAAGTTGCAACATTGAAATGCAGAAATAAGCACTTTTCCATAAACAAGCTCTAAATCATGATTGATGCACTCTGGATACAATGTTTTAAACTTAACTGTTCAAACTAGATGATTAGGAACACTGTAAGACAATTTTCAGCAAGTTGCAACATTGAAATGCAGAAATAAGCACTTTTCCATAAACAAGCTCTAAATCATGTTTTGATGCACTGGATGAAACTTGTTTTTGTTATGTTGAATGTTATTCGAGATGTTATGAAAAACTGTAGAATGCATAAATAAGCACTTTTCCATAAACAAGCTCTAAATCATGTTTGATGCACTGGATAAAACTTTTTTTGTTATGTTTATTCGAGATGTTTGAAAACATTGAAATGCAGAAATAAGCACTTTTCCATAAACAAGCTCTAAATCATGATTGATGCACTCTGGATACAATGTTTTAAACATAACTGTTCAAACTAGATGATTGAACACTGTGACAATTTTCACAAGTTGCAACATTGAAATGCAGAAATAAGCACTTTTCCATAAACAAGCTCTAAATCATGATTGATGCACTGGATAAACTTGTTTTTGTTGTTCAAACTAGATGATTGAACACTTAGAGATGTTTTCAGCAAGTTGCAACATTGAAATGCAGAAATAAGCACTTTTCCATAAACAAGCTCTAAATCATGATTGATGCACTCTGGATACAATGTTTTAAACTTAACTGTTCAAACTAGATGATTAGGAACACTGTAAGACAATTTTCAGCAAGTTGCAGCATTGAAATACAGAAATAAGCACTTTTCCATAAACAAGCTCTAAATGATGTTTGATGCACTCTGGATACAATGTTTTAAACATAACTGTTCAAACTAGATGATTAGGAACACTGTAGACAATTTTCAGCAAGTTGCAACATTGAAATGCAGAAATAAGCACTTTTCCATAAACAAGCTCTAAATCATGTTTTGATGCACTGGATGAAACTTGTTTTTGTTATGTTGAGATTGTTATTCGAGATGTTATGAAAACACTGTAGAATGCATAAATAAGCACTTTTCCATAAACAAGCTCTAAATCATGTTTGATGCACTGGATAAAACTTGTTTTTGTTATGTTGAGATTGTTATTCGAGATGTTATGAAAACACTGTAGAATGCATAAATAAGCACTTTTCCATAAACAAGCTCTAAATCATGTTTGATGCACTGGATAAAACTTGTTTTTGTTATGTTGAGATTGTTATTCGAGATGTTATGAAAACACTGTAGAATGCATAAATAAGCACTTTTCCATAAACAAGCTCTAAATCATGATTGATGCACTCTGGATACAATGTTTTAAACATAACTGTTCAAACTAGATGATTAGGAACACTGGTAGACAATTTTCAGCAAGTTGCAGCATTGAAATACAGAAATAAGCACTTTTCCATAAACAAGCTCTAAATGATGTTTGATGCACTCTGGATACAATGTTTTAAACTTAACTGTTCAAACTAGATGATTAGGAACACTGTAAGACAATTTTCAGCAAGTTGCAACATTGAAATGCAGAAATAAGCACTTTTCCATAAACAAGCTCTAAATCATGATTGATGCACTCTGGATACAATGTTTTAAACATAACTGTTCAAACTAGATGATTAGGAACACTGTAGACAGTTTTTAGCAAGTTGCAACATGGAAATACAGAAATAAGCACTTTTCCATAAACAAGCTCTAAATCGTGTTTGATGCACTCTGGATACAATGTTTTAAACTTAACTGTTCAAACTAGATGATTAGGAACACTGTAAGACAATTTTCAGCAAGTTGCAACATTGAAATGCAGAAATAAGCACTTTTCCATAAACAAGCTCTAAATCATGATTGATGCACTCTGGATACAATGTTTTAAACTTAACTGTTCAAACTAGATGATTAGGAACACTGTAAGACAATTTTCAGCAAGTTGCAACATTGAAATGCAGAAATAAGCACTTTTCCATAAACAAGCTCTAAATGATGTTTGATGCACTCTGGATACAATGTTTTAAACTTAACTGTTCAAACTAGATGATTAGGAACACTGTAAGACAATTTTCAGCAAGTTGCAACATTGAAATGCAGAAATAAGCACTTTTCCATAAACAAGCTCTAAATCATGTTTTGATGCACTGGATGAAACTTGTTTTTGTAATGTTGAGATTGTTATTCGAGATGTTTGAAAACACTGTAGAATGCATAAATAAGCACTTTTCCATAAACAAGCTCTAAATCATGTTTGATGCACTCTGGATAAAACTTTTTTGTTATGTTTATTCGAGATGTTATGAAAACATTGTAGAATGCAGAAATAAGCACTTTTCCATAAACAAGCTCTAAATCATGATTGATGCACTCTGGATACAATGTTTTAAACATAACTGTTCAAACTAGATGATTAGGAACACTGTAGACAATTTTCAGCAAGTTGCAACATTGAAATGCAGAAATAAGCACTTTTCCATAAACAAGCTCTAAATCATGTTTTGATGCACTGGATGAAACTTGTTTTTGTTATGTTGAGATTGTTATTCGAGATGTTATGAAAACACTGTAGAATGCATAAATAAGCACTTTTCCATAAACAAGCTCTAAATCATGATTGATGCACTCTGGATACAATCTTTTAAACATAACTGTTCAAACTAGATGATTAGGAACACTGTAGACAATGTTCAGCAAGTTGCAACATGAAATGCAGAAATAAGCACTTTTCCATAAACAAGCTCTAAATCATGTTTGATGCACTCTGGATACAATGTTTTAAACTTAACTGTTCAAACTAGATGATTAGGAACACTGTAAGACAATTTTCAGCAAGTTGCAACATTGAAATGCAGAAATAAGCACTTTTCCATAAACAAGCTCTAAATCATGATTGATGCACTCTGGATACAATGTTTTAAACTTAACTGTTCAAACTAGATGATTAGGAACACTGTAAGACAATTTTCAGCAAGTTGCAACATTGAAATGCAGAAATAAGCACTTTTCCATAAACAAGCTCTAAATCATGATTGATGCACTCTGGATACAATGTTTTAACATAACTGTTCAAACTAGATGATTAGGAACACTGTAGACAATTTTCAGCAAGTTGCAACATTGAAATGCAGAAATAAGCACTTTTCCATAAACAAGCTCTAAATCATGTTTGATGCACTCTGGATACAATGTTTTAAACAGAACTGTTCAAACTAGATGATTAGGAACACTGTAGACAATTTTCAGCAAGTTGCAACATTGAAATGCAGAAATAAGCACTTTTCCATAAACAAGCTCTAAATGATGTTTGATGCACTCTGGATACAATGTTTTAAACTTAACTGTTCAAACTAGATGATTAGGAACACTGTAAGACAATTTTCAGCAAGTTGCAACATTGAAATGCAGAAATAAGCACTTTTCCATAAACAAGCTCTAAATCATGTTTTGATGCACTGGATGAAACTTGTTTTTGTTATGTTGAGATTGTTATTCGAGATGTTATGAAAACACTGTAGAATGCATAAATAAGCACTTTTCCATAAACAAGCTCTAAATCATGTTTGATGCACTCTGGATAAAACTTTTTTTGTTATGTTTATTCGAGATGTTATGAAAACATTATAGAATGCAGAAATAAGCACTTTTCCATAAACAAGCTCTAAATCATGATTGATGCACTCTGGATACAATGTTTTAAACTTAACTGTTCAAACTAGATGATTAGGAACACTGTAAGACAATTTTCAGCAAGTTGCAACATTGAAATGCAGAAATAAGCACTTTTCCATAAACAAGCTCTAAATCATGATTGATGCACTCTGGATACAATGTTTTAAACTTAACTGTTCAAACTAGATGATTAGGAACACTGTAAGACAATTTTCAGCAAGTTGCAACATTGAAATGCAGAAATAAGCACTTTTCCATAAACAAGCTCTAAATCATGTTTTGATGCACTGGATGAAACTTGTTTTTGTTATGTTGAGATTGTTATTCGAGATGTTATGAAAACACTGTAGAATGCATAAATAAGCACTTTTCCATAAACAAGCTCTAAATCATGTTTGATGCACTCTGGATAAAATTTTTTTGTTATGTTTATTCGAGATGTTATGAAAACATTGTAGAATGCAGAAATAAGCACTTTTCCATAAACAAGCTCTAAATCATGATTGATGCACTCTGGATACAATGTTTTAAACATAACTGTTCAAACTAGATGATTAGGAACACTGTAGACAATTTTCAGCAAGTTGCAACATTGAAATGCAGAAATAAGCACTTTTCCATAAACAAGCTCTAAATCATGATTGATGCACTGGATGAAACTTGTTTTTGTTATGTTGAGATTGTTATTCGAGATGTTATGAAAACACTGTAGAATGCATAAATAAGCACTTTTCCATAAACAAGCTCTAAATCATGATTGATGCACTCTGGATACAATGTTTTAAACATAACTGTTCAAACTAGATGATTAGGAACACTGTAGACAGTTTTTAGCAAGTTGCAACATGGAAATACAGAAATAAGCACTTTTCCATAAACAAGCTCTAAATCGTGTTTGATGCACTCTGGATACAATGTTTTAAACTTAACTGTTCAAACTAGATGATTAGGAACACTGTAAGACAATTTTCAGCAAGTTGCAACATTGAAATGCAGAAATAAGCACTTTTCCATAAACAAGCTCTCAATCATGATTGATGCACTCTGGATACAATGTTTTAAACATAACTGTTCAAACTAGATGATTAGGAACACTGTAGACAGTTTTTAGCAAGTTGCAACATGGAAATACAGAAATAAGCACTTTCCATAAACAAGCTCTAAATCGTGTTTGATGCACTCTGGATACAATGTTTTTACAGAACTGTTCAAACTAGATGATTAGGAACACTGTAGACAATTTTCAGCAAGTTGCAACATTGAAATGCAGAAATAAGCACTTTTCCATAAACAAGCTCTAAATCATGATTGATGCACTCTGGATACAATGTTTTAAACTTAACTGTTCAAACTAGATGATTAGGAACACTGTAAGACAATTTTCAGCAAGTTGCAGCATTGAAATACAGAAATAAGCACTTTTCCATAAACAAGCTCTAAATGATGTTTGATGCACTCTGGATACAATGTTTTAAACATAACTGTTCAAACTAGATGATTAGGAACACTGTAGACAATTTTCAGCAAGTTGCAACATTGAAATGCAGAAATAAGCACTTTTCCATAAACAAGCTCTAAATCATGTTTTGATGCACTGGATGAAACTTGTTTTTGTTATGTTGAGATTGTTATTCGAGATGTTATGAAAACACTGTAGAATGCATAAATAAGCACTTTTCCATAAACAAGCTCTAAATCATGTTTGATGCACTGGATAAAACTTGTTTTTGTTATGTTGAGATTGTTATTCGAGATGTTATGAAAACACTGTAGAATGCATAAATAAGCACTTTTCCATAAACAAGCTCTAAATCATGTTTGATGCACTGGATAAAACTTGTTTTTGTTATGTTGAGATTGTTATTCGAGATGTTATGAAAACACTGTAAACATAAATAAGCACTTTTCCATAAACAAGCTCTAAATCATGTTTGATGCACTGGATAAAACTTGTTTTTGTTATGTTGAGATTGTTATTCGAGATGTTATGAAAACACTGTAGAATGCATAAATAAGCACTTTTCCATAAACAAGCTCTAAATCATGATTGATGCACTCTGGATACAATGTTTTAAACATAACTGTTCAAACTAGATGATTAGGAACACTGGTAGACAATTTTCAGCAAGTTGCAGCATTGAAATACAGAAATAAGCACTTTTCCATAAACAAGCTCTAAATGATGTTTGATGCACTCTGGATACAATGTTTTAAACTTAACTGTTCAAACTAGATGATTAGGAACACTGTAAGACAATTTTCAGCAAGTTGCAACATTGAAATGCAGAAATAAGCACTTTTCCATAAACAAGCTCTAAATCATGATTGATGCACTCTGGATACAATGTTTTAAACATAACTGTTCAAACTAGATGATTAGGAACACTGTAGACAGTTTTTAGCAAGTTGCAACATGGAAATACAGAAATAAGCACTTTTCCATAAACAAGCTCTAAATCGTGTTTGATGCACTCTGGATACAATGTTTTAAACTTAACTGTTCAAACTAGATGATTAGGAACACTGTAAGACAATTTTCAGCAAGTTGCAACATTGAAATGCAGAAATAAGCACTTTTCCATAAACAAGCTCTAAATCATGATTGATGCACTCTGGATACAATGTTTTAAACTTAACTGTTCAAACTAGATGATTAGGAACACTGTAGACAATTTTCAGCAAGTTGCAACATTGAAATACAGAAATAAGCACTTTTCCATAAACAAGCTCTAAATGATGTTTGATGCACTCTGGATACAATGTTTTAAACTTAACTGTTCAAACTAGATGATTAGGAACACTGTAAGACAATTTTCAGCAAGTTGCAACATTGAAATGCAGAAATAAGCACTTTTCCATAAACAAGCTCTAAATCATGTTTGATGCACTCTGGATACAATGTTTTAAACTTAACTGTTCAAACTAGATGATTAGGAACACTGTAAGACAATTTTCAGCAAGTTGCAACATTGAAATGCAGAAATAAGCACTTTTCCATAAACAAGCTCTAAATGATGTTTGATGCACTCTGGATACAATGTTTTAAACTTAACTGTTCAAACTAGATGATTAGGAACACTGTAAGACAATTTTCAGCAAGTTGCAACATTGAAATGCAGAAATAAGCACTTTTCCATAAACAAGCTCTAAATCATGTTTTGATGCACTGGATGAAACTTGTTTTTGTAATGTTGAGATTGTTATTCGAGATGTTATGAAAACACTGTAGAATGCATAAATAAGCACTTTTCCATAAACAAGCTCTAAATCATGTTTGATGCACTCTGGATAAAACTTTTTTGTTATGTTTATTCGAGATGTTATGAAAACATTGTAGAATGCAGAAATAAGCACTTTTCCATAAACAAGCTCTAAATCATGATTGATGCACTCTGGATACAATGTTTTAAACATAACTGTTCAAACTAGATGATTAGGAACACTGTAAGACAATTTTCAGCAAGTTGCAACATTGAAATGCAGAAATAAGCACTTTTCCATAAACAAGCTCTAAATCATGATTGATGCACTCTGGATACAATGTTTTAAACATAACTGTTCAAACTAGATGATTAGGAACACTGTAGACAATTTTCAGCAAGTTGCAACATTGAAATGCAGAAATAAGCACTTTTCCATAAACAAGCTCTAAATCATGATTGATGCACTGGATGAAACTTGTTTTTGTTATGTTGAGATTGTTATTCGAGATGTTATGAAAACACTGTAGAATGCATAAATAAGCACTTTTCCATAAACAAGCTCTAAATCATGATTGATGCACTCTGGATACAATGTTTTAAACATAACTGTTCAAACTAGATGATTAGGAACACTGTAGACAGTTTTTAGCAAGTTGCAACATGGAAATACAGAAATAAGCACTTTTCCATAAACAAGCTCTAAATCGTGTTTGATGCACTCTGGATACAATGTTTTAAACTTAACTGTTCAAACTAGATGATTAGGAACACTGTAAGACAATTTTCAGCAAGTTGCAACATTGAAATGCAGAAATAAGCACTTTTCCATAAACAAGCTCTAAATCATGATTGATGCACTCTGGATACAATGTTTTAAACTTAACTGTTCAAACTAGATGATTAGGAACACTGTAAGACAATTTTCAGCAAGTTGCAACATTGAAATGCAGAAATAAGCACTTTTCCATAAACAAGCTCTAAATCATGATTGATGCACTCTGGATACAATGTTTTAATCATAACTGTTCAAACTAGATGATTAGGTACACTGTAGACAATTTTCAGCAAGTTGCAACATTGAAATGCAGAAATAAGCACTTTTCCATAAACAAGCTCTAAATCGTGTTTGATGCACTCTGGATACAATGTTTTTTACAGAACTGTTCAAACTAGATGATTAGGAACACTGTAGACAATTTTCAGCAAGTTGCAACATTGAAATGCAGAAATAAGCACTTTTCCATAAACAAGCTCTAAATGATGTTTGATGCACTCTGGATACAATGTTTTAAACTTAACTGTTCAAACTAGATGATTAGGAACACTGTAAGACAATTTTCAGCAAGTTGCAACATTGAAATGCAGAAATAAGCACTTTTCCATAAACAAGCTCTAAATCATGTTTTGATGCACTGGATGAAACTTGTTTTTGTTATGTTGAGATTGTTATTCGAGATGTTATGAAAACACTGTAGAATGCATAAATAAGCACTTTTCCATAAACAAGCTCTAAATCATGTTTGATGCACTCTGGATAAAACTTTTTTGTTATGTTTATTCGAGATGTTATGAAAACATTATAGAATGCAGAAATAAGCACTTTTCCATAAACAAGCTCTAAATCATGATTGATGCACTCTGGATACAATGTTTTAAACTTAACTGTTCAAACTAGATGATTAGGAACACTGTAAGACAATTTTCAGCAAGTTGCAACATTGAAATGCAGAAATAAGCACTTTTCCATAAACAAGCTCTAAATCATGATTGATGCACTCTGGATACAATGTTTTAAACTTAACTGTTCAAACTAGATGATTAGGAACACTGTAAGACAATTTTCAGCAAGTTGCAACATTGAAATGCAGAAATAAGCACTTTTCCATAAACAAGCTCTAAATCATGTTTTGATGCACTGGATGAAACTTGTTTTTGTTATGTTGAGATTGTTATTCGAGATGTTATGAAAACACTGTAGAATGCATAAATAAGCACTTTTCCATAAACAAGCTCTAAATCATGTTTGATGCACTCTGGATAAAACTTTTTTGTTATGTTTATTCGAGATGTTATGAAAACATTGTAGAATGCAGAAATAAGCACTTTTCCATAAACAAGCTCTAAATCATGATTGATGCACTCTGGATACAATGTTTTAAACATAACTGTTCAAACTAGATGATTAGGAACACTGTAGACAATTTTCAGCAAGTTGCAACATTGAAATGCAGAAATAAGCACTTTTCCATAAACAAGCTCTAAATCATGTTTTGATGCACTGGATGAAACTTGTTTTTGTTATGTTGAGATTGTTATTCGAGATGTTATGAAAACACTGTAGAATGCATAAATAAGCACTTTTCCATAAACAAGCTCTAAATCATGTTTGATGCACTCTGGATAAAACTTTTTTTGTTATGTTTATTCGAGATGTTTGAAAACATTATAGAATGCAGAAATAAGCACTTTTCCATAAACAAGCTCTAAATCATGATTGATGCACTCTGGATACAATGTTTTAAACTTAACTGTTCAAACTAGATGATTAGGAACACTGTAAGACAATTTTCAGCAAGTTGCAACATTGAAATGCAGAAATAAGCACTTTTCCATAAACAAGCTCTAAATCATGATTGATGCACTCTGGATACAATGTTTTAAACATAACTGTTCAAACTAGATGATTAGGAACACTGTAAGACAATTTTCAGCAAGTTGCAACATTGAAATGCAGAAATAAGCACTTTTCCATAAACAAGCTCTAAATCATGTTTTGATGCACTGGATGAAACTTGTTTTTGTTATGTTGAATTGTTATTCGAGATGTTATGAAAACACTGTAGAATGCATAAATAAGCACTTTTCCATAAACAAGCTCTAAATCATGTTTGATGCACTCTGGATAAAACTTTTTTTGTTATGTTTATTCGAGATGTTTGAAAACATTGTAGAATGCAGAAATAAGCACTTTTCCATAAACAAGCTCTAAATCATGATTGATGCACTCTGGATACAATGTTTTAAACATAACTGTTCAAACTAGATGATTAGGAAACTGTAGACAATTTTCAGCAAGTTGCAACATTGAAATGCAGAAATAAGCACTTTTCCATAAACAAGCTCTAAATCATGATTGATGCACTGGATGAAACTTGTTTTTGTTATGTTGAGATTGTTATTCGAGAATGAAAACACTGTAGAATGAAATAAGCACTTTTCCATAAACAAGCTCTAAATCATGATTGATGCACTCTGGATACAATGTTTTAAACTTAACTGTTCAAACTAGATGATTAGGAACACTGTAAGACAATTTTCAGCAAGTTGCAGCATTGAAATACAGAAATAAGCACTTTTCCATAAACAAGCTCTAAATGATGTTTGATGCACTCTGGATACAATGTTTTAAACATAACTGTTCAAACTAGATGATTAGGAACACTGTAGACAATTTTCAGCAAGTTGCAACATTGAAATGCAGAAATAAGCACTTTTCCATAAACAAGCTCTAAATCATGTTTTGATGCACTGGATGAAACTTGTTTTTGTTATGTTGAGATTGTTATTCGAGATGTTATGAAAACACTGTAGAATGCATAAATAAGCACTTTTCCATAAACAAGCTCTAAATCATGTTTGATGCACTGGATAAAACTTGTTTTTGTTATGTTGAGATTGTTATTCGAGATGTTATGAAAACACTGTAGAATGCATAAATAAGCACTTTTCCATAAACAAGCTCTAAATCATGTTTGATGCACTGGATAAAACTTGTTTTTGTTATGTTGAGATTGTTATTCGAGATGTTATGAAAACACTGTAGAATGCATAAATAAGCACTTTTCCATAAACAAGCTCTAAATCATGATTGATGCACTCTGGATACAATGTTTTAAACATAACTGTTCAAACTAGATGATTAGGAACACTGGTAGACAATTTTCAGCAAGTTGCAGCATTGAAATACAGAAATAAGCACTTTTCCATAAACAAGCTCTAAATGATGTTTGATGCACTCTGGATACAATGTTTTAAACTTAACTGTTCAAACTAGATGATTAGGAACACTGTAAGACAATTTTCAGCAAGTTGCAACATTGAAATGCAGAAATAAGCACTTTTCCATAAACAAGCTCTAAATCATGATTGATGCACTCTGGATACAATGTTTTAAACATAACTGTTCAAACTAGATGATTAGGAACACTGTAGACAGTTTTTAGCAAGTTGCAACATGGAAATACAGAAATAAGCACTTTTCCATAAACAAGCTCTAAATCGTGTTTGATGCACTCTGGATACAATGTTTTAAACTTAACTGTTCAAACTAGATGATTAGGAACACTGTAAGACAATTTTCAGCAAGTTGCAACATTGAAATGCAGAAATAAGCACTTTTCCATAAACAAGCTCTAAATCATGATTGATGCACTCTGGATACAATGTTTTAAACTTAACTGTTCAAACTAGATGATTAGGAACACTGTAAGACAATTTTCAGCAAGTTGCAACATTGAAATGCAGAAATAAGCACTTTTCCATAAACAAGCTCTAAATGATGTTTGATGCACTCTGGATACAATGTTTTAAACTTAACTGTTCAAACTAGATGATTAGGAACACTGTAAGACAATTTTCAGCAAGTTGCAACATTGAAATGCAGAAATAAGCACTTTTCCATAAACAAGCTCTAAATCATGTTTTGATGCACTGGATGAAACTTGTTTTTGTAATGTTGAGATTGTTATTCGAGATGTTATGAAAACACTGTAGAATGCATAAATAAGCACTTTTCCATAAACAAGCTCTAAATCATGTTTGATGCACTCTGGATAAAACTTTTTTTGTTATGTTTATTCGAGATGTTATGAAAACATTGTAGAATGCAGAAATAAGCACTTTTCCATAAACAAGCTCTAAATCATGATTGATGCACTCTGGATACAATGTTTTAAACATAACTGTTCAAACTAGATGATTAGGAACACTGTAGACAATTTTCAGCAAGTTGCAACATTGAAATGCAGAAATAAGCACTTTTCCATAAACAAGCTCTAAATCATGATTGATGCACTGGATGAAACTTGTTTTTGTTATGTTGAGATTGTTATTCGAGATGTTTGAAAACATAGAATGCATAAATAAGCACTTTTCCATAAACAAGCTCTAAATCATGATTGATGCACTCTGGATACAATGTTTTAAACATAACTGTTCAAACTAGATGATTAGGAACACTGTAGACAGTTTTTAGCAAGTTGCAACATGGAAATACAGAAATAAGCACTTTTCCATAAACAAGCTCTAAATCATGTTTGATGCACTCTGGATACAATGTTTTAAACTTAACTGTTCAAACTAGATGATTAGGAACACTGTAAGACAATTTTCAGCAAGTTGCAACATTGAAATGCAGAAATAAGCACTTTTCCATAAACAAGCTCTAAATCATGATTGATGCACTCTGGATACAATGTTTTAAACTTAACTGTTCAAACTAGATGATTAGGAACACTGTAAGACAATTTTCAGCAAGTTGCAACATTGAAATGCAGAAATAAGCACTTTTCCATAAACAAGCTCTAAATGATGTTTGATGCACTCTGGATACAATGTTTTAAACTTAACTGTTCAAACTAGATGATTAGGAACACTGTAAGACAATTTTCAGCAAGTTGCAACATTGAAATGCAGAAATAAGCACTTTTCCATAAACAAGCTCTAAATCATGTTTTGATGCACTGGATGAAACTTGTTTTTGTTATGTTGAGATTGTTATTCGAGATGTTATGAAAACACTGTAGAATGCATAAATAAGCACTTTTCCATAAACAAGCTCTAAATCATGTTTGATGCACTCTGGATAAAACTTTTTTGTTATGTTTATTCGAGATGTTATGAAAACATTATAGAATGCAGAAATAAGCACTTTTCCATAAACAAGCTCTAAATCATGATTGATGCACTCTGGATACAATGTTTTAAACTTAACTGTTCAAACTAGATGATTAGGAACACTGTAAGACAATTTTCAGCAAGTTGCAACATTGAAATGCAGAAATAAGCACTTTTCCATAAACAAGCTCTAAATCATGATTGATGCACTCTGGATACAATGTTTTAAACTTAACTGTTCAAACTAGATGATTAGGAACACTGTAAGACAATTTTCAGCAGGTTGCAACATTGAAATGCAGAAATAAGCACTTTTCCATAAACAAGCTCTAAATCATGTTTTGATGCACTGGATGAAACTTGTTTTTGTTATGTTGAGATTGTTATTCGAGATGTTATGAAAACACTGTAGAATGCATAAATAAGCACTTTTCCATAAACAAGCTCTAAATCATGTTTGATGCACTCTGGATAAAACTTTTTTGTTATGTTTATTCGAGATGTTATGAAAACATTGTAGAATGCAGAAATAAGCACTTTTCCATAAACAAGCTCTAAATCATGATTGATGCACTCTGGATACAATGTTTTAAACATAACTGTTCAAACTAGATGATTAGGAACACTGTAGACAATTTTCAGCAAGTTGCAACATTGAAATGCAGAAATAAGCACTTTTCCATAAACAAGCTCTAAATCATGATTGATGCACTGGATGAAACTTGTTTTTGTTATGTTGAGATTGTTATTCGAGATGTTATGAAAACACTGTAGAATGCATAAATAAGCACTTTTCCATAAACAAGCTCTAAATCATGATTGATGCACTCTGGATACAATGTTTTAAACATAACTGTTCAAACTAGATGATTAGGAACACTGTAGACAGTTTTTAGCAAGTTGCAACATGGAAATACAGAAATAAGCACTTTTCCATAAACAAGCTCTAAATCGTGTTTGATGCACTCTGGATACAATGTTTTAAACTTAACTGTTCAAACTAGATGATTAGGAACACTGTAAGACAATTTTCAGCAAGTTGCAACATTGAAATGCAGAAATAAGCACTTTTCCATAAACAAGCTCTAAATCATGATTGATGCACTCTGGATACAATGTTTTAAACATAACTGTTCAAACTAGATGATTAGGAACACTGTAGACAGTTTTTAGCAAGTTGCAACATGGAAATACAGAAATAAGCACTTTTCCATAAACAAGCTCTAAATCGTGTTTGATGCACTCTGGATACAATGTTTTTTACAGAACTGTTCAAACTAGATGATTAGGAACACTGTAGACAATTTTCAGCAAGTTGCAACATTGAAATGCAGAAATAAGCACTTTTCCATAAACAAGCTCTAAATCATGATTGATGCACTCTGGATACAATGTTTTAAACTTAACTGTTCAAACTAGATGATTAGGAACACTGTAAGACAATTTTCAGCAAGTTGCAGCATTGAAATACAGAAATAAGCACTTTTCCATAAACAAGCTCTAAATGATGTTTGATGCACTCTGGATACAATGTTTTAAACATAACTGTTCAAACTAGATGATTAGGAACACTGTAGACAATTTTCAGCAAGTTGCAACATTGAAATGCAGAAATAAGCACTTTTCCATAAACAAGCTCTAAATCATGTTTTGATGCACTGGATGAAACTTGTTTTTGTTATGTTGAGATTGTTATTCGAGATGTTATGAAAACACTGTAGAATGCATAAATAAGCACTTTTCCATAAACAAGCTCTAAATCATGTTTGATGCACTGGATAAAACTTGTTTTTGTTATGTTGAGATTGTTATTCGAGATGTTATGAAAACACTGTAGAATGCATAAATAAGCACTTTTCCATAAACAAGCTCTAAATCATGTTTGATGCACTGGATAAAACTTGTTTTTGTTATGTTGAGATTGTTATTCGAGATGTTATGAAAACACTGTAGAATGCATAAATAAGCACTTTTCCATAAACAAGCTCTAAATCATGTTTGATGCACTGGATAAAACTTGTTTTTGTTATGTTGAGATTTTATTCGAGATGTTATGAAAACACTGTAGAATGCAGAAATAAGCACTTTTCCATAAACAAGCTCTAAATCATGATTGATGCACTCTGGATACAATGTTTTAAACATAACTGTTCAAACTAGATGATTAGGAACACTGGTAGACAATTTTCAGCAAGTTGCAGCATTGAAATGCAGAAATAAGCACTTTTCCATAAACAAGCTCTAAATGATGTTTGATGCACTCTGGATACAATGTTTTAAACTTAACTGTTCAAACTAGATGATTAGGAACACTGTAAGACAATTTTCAGCAAGTTGCAACATTGAAATGCAGAAATAAGCACTTTTCCATAAACAAGCTCTAAATCATGATTGATGCACTCTGGATACAATGTTTTAAACATAACTGTTCAAACTAGATGATTAGGAACACTGTAGACAGTTTTTAGCAAGTTGCAACATGGAAATACAGAAATAAGCACTTTTCCATAAACAAGCTCTAAATCATGATTGATGCACTCTGGATACAATGTTTTAAACTTAACTGTTCAAACTAGATGATTAGGAACACTGTAAGACAATTTTCAGCAAGTTGCAACATTGAAATGCAGAAATAAGCACTTTTCCATAAACAAGCTCTAAATCATGATTGATGCACTCTGGATACAATGTTTTAAACTTAACTGTTCAAACTAGATGATTAGGAACACTGTAAGACAATTTTCAGCAAGTTGCAACATTGAAATGCAGAAATAAGCACTTTTCCATAAACAAGCTCTAAATGATGTTTGATGCACTCTGGATACAATGTTTTAAACTTAACTGTTCAAACTAGATGATTAGGAACACTGTAAGACAATTTTCAGCAAGTTGCAACATTGAAATGCAGAAATAAGCACTTTTCCATAAACAAGCTCTAAATCATGTTTTGATGCACTGGATGAAACTTGTTTTTGTAATGTTGAGATTGTTATTCGAGATGTTATGAAAACACTGTAGAATGCATAAATAAGCACTTTTCCATAAACAAGCTCTAAATCATGTTTGATGCACTCTGGATAAAACTTGTTTTTTTTTGTTATGTTTATTCGAGATGTTATGAAAACATTGTAGAATGCAGAAATAAGCACTTTTCCATAAACAAGCTCTAAATCATGATTGATGCACTCTGGATACAATGTTTTAAACTTAACTGTTCAAACTAGATGATTAGGAACACTGTAAGACAATTTTCAGCAAGTTGCAACATTGAAATGCAGAAATAAGCACTTTTCCATAAACAAGCTCTAAATCATGATTGATGCACTCTGGATACAATGTTTTAAACATAACTGTTCAAACTAGATGATTAGGAACACTGTAGACAATTTTCAGCAAGTTGCAACATTGAAATGCAGAAATAAGCACTTTTCCATAAACAAGCTCTAAATCATGATTGATGCACTGGATGAAACTTGTTTTTGTTATGTTGAGATTGTTATTCGAGATGTTATGAAAACACTGTAGAATGCATAAATAAGCACTTTTCCATAAACAAGCTCTAAATCATGATTGATGCACTCTGGATACAATGTTTTAAACATAACTGTTCAAACTAGATGATTAGGAACACTGTAGACAGTTTTTAGCAAGTTGCAACATGGAAATACAGAAATAAGCACTTTTCCATAAACAAGCTCTAAATCATGTTTGATGCACTCTGGATACAATGTTTTAAACTTAACTGTTCAAACTAGATGATTAGGAACACTGTAAGACAATTTTCAGCAAGTTGCAACATTGAAATGCAGAAATAAGCACTTTTCCATAAACAAGCTCTAAATCATGATTGATGCACTCTGGATACAATGTTTTAAACTTAACTGTTCAAACTAGATGATTAGGAACACTGTAAGACAATTTTCAGCAAGTTGCAACATTGAAATGCAGAAATAAGCACTTTTCCATAAACAAGCTCTAAATCATGATTGATGCACTCTGGATACAATGTTTTAATCATAACTGTTCAAACTAGATGATTAGGTACACTGTAGACAATTTTCAGCAAGTTGCAACATTGAAATGCAGAAATAAGCACTTTTCCATAAACAAGCTCTAAATCGTGTTTGATGCACTCTGGATACAATGTTTTTTTACAGAACTGTTCAAACTAGATGATTAGGAACACTGTAGACAATTTTCAGCAAGTTGCAACATTGAAATGCAGAAATAAGCACTTTTCCATAAACAAGCTCTAAATGATGTTTGATGCACTCTGGATACAATGTTTTAAACTTAACTGTTCAAACTAGATGATTAGGAACACTGTAAGACAATTTTCAGCAAGTTGCAACATTGAAATGCAGAAATAAGCACTTTTCCATAAACAAGCTCTAAATCATGTTTTGATGCACTGGATGAAACTTGTTTTTGTTATGTTGAGATTGTTATTCGAGATGTTATGAAAACACTGTAGAATGCATAAATAAGCACTTTTCCATAAACAAGCTCTAAATCATGTTTGATGCACTCTGGATAAAACTTTTTTTGTTATGTTTATTCGAGATGTTATGAAAACATTATAGAATGCAGAAATAAGCACTTTTCCATAAACAAGCTCTAAATCATGATTGATGCACTCTGGATACAATGTTTTAAACTTAACTGTTCAAACTAGATGATTAGGAACACTGTAAGACAATTTTCAGCAAGTTGCAACATTGAAATGCAGAAATAAGCACTTTTCCATAAACAAGCTCTAAATCATGATTGATGCACTCTGGATACAATGTTTTAAACTTAACTGTTCAAACTAGATGATTAGGAACACTGTAAGACAATTTTCAGCAAGTTGCAACATTGAAATGCAGAAATAAGCACTTTTCCATAAACAAGCTCTAAATCATGTTTTGATGCACTGGATGAAACTTGTTTTTGTTATGTTGAGATTGTTATTCGAGATGTTATGAAAACACTGTAGAATGCATAAATAAGCACTTTTCCATAAACAAGCTCTAAATCATGTTTGATGCACTCTGGATAAAACTTTTTTGTTATGTTTATTCGAGATGTTATGAAAACATTGTAGAATGCAGAAATAAGCACTTTTCCATAAACAAGCTCTAAATCATGATTGATGCACTCTGGATACAATGTTTTAAACATAACTGTTCAAACTAGATGATTAGGAACACTGTAGACAATTTTCAGCAAGTTGCAACATTGAAATGCAGAAATAAGCACTTTTCCATAAACAAGCTCTAAATCATGATTGATGCACTGGATGAAACTTGTTTTTGTTATGTTGAGATTGTTATTCGAGATGTTATGAAAACACTGTAGAATGCATAAATAAGCACTTTTCCATAAACAAGCTCTAAATCATGATTGATGCACTCTGGATACAATGTTTTAAACATAACTGTTCAAACTAGATGATTAGGAACACTGTAGACAGTTTTTAGCAAGTTGCAACATGGAAATACAGAAATAAGCACTTTTCCATAAACAAGCTCTAAATCATGTTTGATGCACTCTGGATACAATGTTTTAAACTTAACTGTTCAAACTAGATGATTAGGAACACTGTAAGACAATTTTCAGCAAGTTGCAACATTGAAATGCAGAAATAAGCACTTTTCCATAAACAAGCTCTAAATCATGATTGATGCACTCTGGATACAATGTTTTAAACATAACTGTTCAAACTAGATGATTAGGAACACTGTAGACAGTTTTTAGCAAGTTGCAACATGGAAATACAGAAATAAGCACTTTTCCATAAACAAGCTCTAAATCATGTTTGATGCACTCTGGATACAATGTTTTTTACAGAACTGTTCAAACTAGATGATTAGGAACACTGTAGACAATTTTCAGCAAGTTGCAACATTGAAATGCAGAAATAAGCACTTTTCCATAAACAAGCTCTAAATCATGATTGATGCACTCTGGATACAATGTTTTAAACTTAACTGTTCAAACTAGATGATTAGGAACACTGTAAGACAATTTTCAGCAAGTTGCAACATTGAAATGCAGAAATAAGCACTTTTCCATAAACAAGCTCTAAATCATGTTTTGATGCACTGGATGAAACTTGTTTTTGTTATGTTGAGATTGTTATTCGAGATGTTATGAAAACACTGTAGAATGCATAAATAAGCACTTTTCCATAAACAAGCTCTAAATCATGTTTGATGCACTGGATAAAACTTGTTTTTGTTATGTTGAGATTGTTATTCGAGATGTTATGAAAACACTGTAGAATGCATAAATAAGCACTTTTCCATAAACAAGCTCTAAATCATGTTTGATGCACTGGATAAAACTTGTTTTTGTTATGTTGAGATTGTTATTCGAGATGTTATGAAAACACTGTAGAATGCATAAATAAGCACTTTTCCATAAACAAGCTCTAAATCATGATTGATGCACTCTGGATACAATGTTTTAAACATAACTGTTCAAACTAGATGATTAGGAACACTGGTAGACAATTTTCAGCAAGTTGCAGCATTGAAATACAGAAATAAGCACTTTTCCATAAACAAGCTCTAAATGATGTTTGATGCACTCTGGATACAATGTTTTAAACTTAACTGTTCAAACTAGATGATTAGGAACACTGTAAGACAATTTTCAGCAAGTTGCAACATTGAAATGCAGAAATAAGCACTTTTCCATAAACAAGCTCTAAATCATGATTGATGCACTCTGGATACAATGTTTTAAACATAACTGTTCAAACTAGATGATTAGGAACACTGTAGACAGTTTTTAGCAAGTTGCAACATGGAAATACAGAAATAAGCACTTTTCCATAAACAAGCTCTAAATCATGTTTGATGCACTCTGGATACAATGTTTTAAACTTAACTGTTCAAACTAGATGATTAGGAACACTGTAAGACAATTTTCAGCAAGTTGCAACATTGAAATGCAGAAATAAGCACTTTTCCATAAACAAGCTCTAAATCATGATTGATGCACTCTGGATACAATGTTTTAAACTTAACTGTTCAAACTAGATGATTAGGAACACTGTAAGACAATTTTCAGCAAGTTGCAACATTGAAATGCAGAAATAAGCACTTTTCCATAAACAAGCTCTAAATGATGTTTGATGCACTCTGGATACAATGTTTTAAACTTAACTGTTCAAACTAGATGATTAGGAACACTGTAAGACAATTTTCAGCAAGTTGCAACATTGAAATGCAGAAATAAGCACTTTTCCATAAACAAGCTCTAAATCATGTTTTGATGCACTGGATGAAACTTGTTTTTGTAATGTTGAGATTGTTATTCGAGATGTTTGAAAACACTGTAGAATGCATAAATAAGCACTTTTCCATAAACAAGCTCTAAATCATGTTTGATGCACTCTGGATAAAACTTTTTTGTTATGTTTATTCGAGATGTTATGAAAACATTGAGAATGCAGAAATAAGCACTTTTCCATAAACAAGCTCTAAATCATGATTGATGCACTCTGGATACAATGTTTTAAACATAACTGTTCAAACTAGATGATTAGGAACACTGTAGACAATTTTCAGCAAGTTGCAACATTGAAATGCAGAAATAAGCACTTTTCCATAAACAAGCTCTAAATCATGATTTGATGCACTGGATGAAACTTGTTTTTGTTATGTTGAGATTGTTATTCGAGATGTTATGAAAACACTGTAGAATGCATAAATAAGCACTTTTCCATAAACAAGCTCTAAATCATGATTGATGCACTCTGGATACAATGTTTTAAACATAACTGTTCAAACTAGATGATTAGGAACACTGTAGACAGTTTTTAGCAAGTTGCAACATGGAAATACAGAAATAAGCACTTTTCCATAAACAAGCTCTAAATCGTGTTTGATGCACTCTGGATACAATGTTTTAAACTTAACTGTTCAAACTAGATGATTAGGAACACTGTAAGACAATTTTCAGCAAGTTGCAACATTGAAATGCAGAAATAAGCACTTTTCCATAAACAAGCTCTAAATCATGATTGATGCACTCTGGATACAATGTTTTAAACTTAACTGTTCAAACTAGATGATTAGGAACACTGTAAGACAATTTTCAGCAAGTTGCAACATTGAAATGCAGAAATAAGCACTTTTCCATAAACAAGCTCTAAATCATGATTGATGCACTGGATGAAACTTGTTTTGTTATGTTGAGATTGTTATTCGAGATGTTATGAAAACACTGTAGAATGCATAAATAAGCACTTTTCCATAAACAAGCTCTAAATCATGTTTGATGCACTCTGGATAAAACTTTTTTGTTATGTTTATTCGAGATGTTATGAAAACATTATAGAATGCAGAAATAAGCACTTTTCCATAAACAAGCTCTAAATCATGATTGATGCACTCTGGATACAATGTTTTAAACTTAACTGTTCAAACTAGATGATTAGGAACACTGTAGACAATTTTCAGCAAGTTGCAACATTGAAATGCAGAAATAAGCACTTTTCCATAAACAAGCTCTAAATCATGATTGATGCACTCTGGATACAATGTTTTAAACATAACTGTTCAAACTAGATGATTAGGAACACTGTAGACAGTTTTTAGCAAGTTGCAACATGGAAATACAGAAATAAGCACTTTTCCATAAACAAGCTCTAAATCATGTTTGATGCACTCTGGATACAATGTTTTAAACTTAACTGTTCAAACTAGATGATTAGGAACACTGTAAGACAATTTTCAGCAAGTTGCAACATTGAAATGCAGAAATAAGCACTTTTCCATAAACAAGCTCTAAATCATGATTGATGCACTCTGGATACAATGTTTTAAACATAACTGTTCAAACTAGATGATTAGGTACACTGTAGACAATTTTCAGCAAGTTGCAACATTGAAATGCAGAAATAAGCACTTTTCCATAAACAAGCTCTAAATCATGATTGATGCACTCTGGATACAATGTTTTAAACATAACTGTTCAAACTAGATGATTAGGAACACTGTAGACAGTTTTTAGCAAGTTGCAGCATTGAACTACAGAAATAACCACTTTTCCATAAACAAGCTCTAAATCATGTTTTGATGCACTGGATGAAACTTGTTTTTGTTATGTTGAGATTGTTATTCGAGATGTTATGAAAACACTGTAGAATGCATAAATAAGCACTTTTCCATAAACAAGCTCTAAATGATGTTTGATGCACTCTGGATACAATGTTTTAAACATAACTGTTCAAACTAGATGATTAGGAACACTGTAGACAATTTTCAGCAAGTTGCAACATTGAAATGCAGAAATAAGCACTTTTCCATAAACAAGCTCTAAATCATGTTTTGATGCACTGGATGAAACTTGTTTTTGTTATGTTGAGATTGTTATTCGAGATGTTATGAAAACACTGTAGAATGCATAAATAAGCACTTTTCCATAAACAAGCTCTAAATCATGTTTGATGCACTGGATAAAACTTGTTTTTGTTATGTTGAGATTGTTATTCGAGATGTTATGAAAACACTGTAGAATGCATAAATAAGCACTTTTCCATAAACAAGCTCTAAATCATGTTTGATGCACTCTGGATAAAACTTTTTTGTTATGTTTATTCGAGATGTTATGAAAACATTGTAGAATGCAGAAATAAGCACTTTTCCATAAACAAGCTCTAAATCATGATTGATGCACTCTGGATACAATGTTTTAAACATAACTGTTCAAACTAGATGATTAGGAACACTGTAGACAATTTTCAGCAAGTTGCAACATTGAAATGCAGAAATAAGCACTTTTCCATAAACAAGCTCTAAATCATGATTGATGCACTGGATGAAACTTGTTTTTGTTATGTTGAGATTGTTATTCGAGATGTTATGAAAACACTGTAGAATGCATAAATAAGCACTTTTCCATAAACAAGCTCTAAATCATGATTGATGCACTCTGGATACAATGTTTTAAACATAACTGTTCAAACTAGATGATTAGGAACACTGTAGACAGTTTTTAGCAAGTTGCAACATGGAAATACAGAAATAAGCACTTTTCCATAAACAAGCTCTAAATCATGTTTGATGCACTCTGGATACAATGTTTTAAACTTAACTGTTCAAACTAGATGATTAGGAACACTGTAAGACAATTTTCAGCAAGTTGCAACATTGAAATGCAGAAATAAGCACTTTTCCATAAACAAGCTCTAAATCATGATTGATGCACTCTGGATACAATGTTTTAAACTTAACTGTTCAAACTAGATGATTAGGAACACTGTAAGACAATTTTCAGCAAGTTGCAACATTGAAATGCAGAAATAAGCACTTTTCCATAAACAAGCTCTAAATCATGATTGATGCACTCTGGATACAATGTTTTAATCATAACTGTTCAAACTAGATGATTAGGAACACTGTAGACAATTTTCAGCAAGTTGCAACATTGAAATGCAGAAATAAGCACTTTTCCATAAACAAGCTCTAAATCGTGTTTGATGCACTCTGGATACAATGTTTTTAAGAACTGTTCAAACTAGATGATTAGGAACACTGTAGACAATTTTCAGCAAGTTGCAACATTGAAATGCAGAAATAAGCACTTTTCCATAAACAAGCTCTAAATGATGTTTGATGCACTCTGGATACAATGTTTTAAACTTAACTGTTCAAACTAGATGATTAGGAACACTGTAAGACAATTTTCAGCAAGTTGCAACATTGAAATGCAGAAATAAGCACTTTTCCATAAACAAGCTCTAAATCATGTTTTGATGCACTGGATGAAACTTGTTTTTGTTATGTTGAGATTGTTATTCGAGATGTTATGAAAACACTGTAGAATGCATAAATAAGCACTTTTCCATAAACAAGCTCTAAATCATGTTTGATGCACTCTGGATAAAACTTTTTTTGTTATGTTTATTCGAGATGTTATGAAAACATTATAGAATGCAGAAATAAGCACTTTTCCATAAACAAGCTCTAAATCATGATTGATGCACTCTGGATACAATGTTTTAAACTTAACTGTTCAAACTAGATGATTAGGAACACTGTAGACAATTTTCAGCAAGTTGCAACATTGAAATGCAGAAATAAGCACTTTTCCATAAACAAGCTCTAAATCATGATTGATGCACTCTGGATACAATGTTTTAAACATAACTGTTCAAACTAGATGATTAGGAACACTGTAGACAGTTTTTAGCAAGTTGCAACATGGAAATACAGAAATAAGCACTTTTCCATAAACAAGCTCTAAATCGTGTTTGATGCACTCTGGATACAATGTTTTAAACTTAACTGTTCAAACTAGATGATTAGGAACACTGTAAGACAATTTTCAGCAAGTTGCAACATTGAAATGCAGAAATAAGCACTTTTCCATAAACAAGCTCTAAATCATGATTGATGCACTCTGGATACAATGTTTTAAACTTAACTGTTCAAACTAGATGATTAGGAACACTGTAAGACAATTTTCAGCAAGTTGCAACATTGAAATGCAGAAATAAGCACTTTTCCATAAACAAGCTCTAAATCATGATTGATGCACTCTGGATACAATGTTTTAAACATAACTGTTCAAACTAGATGATTAGGAACACTGTAGACAATTTTCAGCAAGTTGCAACATTGAAATGCAGAAATAAGCACTTTTCCATAAACAAGCTCTAAATCATGATTGATGCACTCTGGATACAATGTTTTAAACATAACTGTTCAAACTAGATGATTAGGAACACTGTAGACAATTTTCAGCAAGTTGCAACATTGAAATGCAGAAATAAGCACTTTTCCATAAACAAGCTCTAAATCATGTTTTGATGCACTGGATGAAACTTGTTTTTGTTATGTTGAGATTGTTATTCGAGATGTTATGAAAACACTGTAGAATGCATAAATAAGCACTTTTCCATAAACAAGCTCTAAATCATGTTTGATGCACTGGATAAAACTTGTTTTTGTTATGTTGAGATTGTTATTCGAGATGTTATGAAAACACTGTAGAATGCATAAATAAGCACTTTTCCATAAACAAGCTCTAAATCATGTTTGATGCATTCAGGATAAAACTTTTTTTGTTATGTTTTATTCGAGATGTTATGAAAACACTGTAGAATGCATAAATAAGCACTTTTCCATAAACAAGGTCTAAATCATGTTTGATGCACTCTGAATACAATGTTTTAAACATAACTGTTCAAACTAGATGATTAGGAACACTGTGTAGACCATTTTCAGCAAGTTGCAGCATTGAACTACAGAAATAAGCACTTTTCCATAAACAAGGTCTAAATCATGTTTGATGCACTCTGGATACAATGTTTTAAACATAACTGTTCAAACTAGATGATTAGGAACACTGTAGACCATTTTCAGCAAGTTGCAACATTGAAATGCAGAAATAAGCACTTTTCCATAAACAAGCTCTAAATCATGATTGATGCACTCTGGATACAATGTTTTAAACATAACTGTTCAAACTAGATGATTAGGAACACTGTAGACAGTTTTCAGCATTGAATTGCAGAAATAAGCACTTTTCCATAAACAAGCTCTAAATCATGATTGATGCACTCTGGATACAATGTTTTAAACATAACTGTTCAAACTAGATGATTAGGAACACTGTAAGACAATTTTCAGCAAGTTGCAACATTGAAATGCAGAAATAAGCACTTTTCCATAAACAAGCTCTAAATCATGATTGATGCACTCTGGATACAATGTTTTAAACTTAACTGTTCAAACTAGATGATTAGGAACACTGTAAGACAATTTTCAGCAAGTTGCAACATTGAAATGCAGAAATAAGCACTTTTCCATAAACAAGCTCTAAATCATGATTGATGCACTCTGGATACAATGTTTTAAACATAACTGTTCAAACTAGATGATTAGGAACACTGTAGACAGTTTTTAGCAAGTTGCAACATGGAAATACAGAAATAAGCACTTTTCCATAAACAAGCTCTAAATCGTGTTTGATGCACTCTGGATACAATGTTTTTTACAGAACTGTTCAAACTAGATGATTAGGAACACTGTAGACAATTTTCAGCAAGTTGCAACATTGAAATGCAGAAATAAGCACTTTTCCATAAACAAGCTCTAAATCATGATTGATGCACTCTGGATACAATGTTTTAAACTTAACTGTTCAAACTAGATGATTAGGAACACTGTAAGACAATTTTCAGCAAGTTGCAGCATTGAAATACAGAAATAAGCACTTTTCCATAAACAAGCTCTAAATGATGTTTGATGCACTCTGGATACAATGTTTTAAACATAACTGTTCAAACTAGATGATTAGGAACACTGTAGACAATTTTCAGCAAGTTGCAACATTGAAATGCAGAAATAAGCACTTTTCCATAAACAAGCTCTAAATCATGTTTTGATGCACTGGATGAAACTTGTTTTTGTTATGTTGAGATTGTTATTCGAGATGTTATGAAAACACTGTAGAATGCATAAATAAGCACTTTTCCATAAACAAGCTCTAAATCATGTTTGATGCACTGGATAAAACTTGTTTTTGTTATGTTGAGATTGTTATTCGAGATGTTATGAAAACACTGTAGAATGCATAAATAAGCACTTTTCCATAAACAAGCTCTAAATCATGTTTGATGCACTCTGGATAAAACTTTTTTTGTTATGTTTATTCGAGATGTTATGAAAACATTGTAAATGCAGAAATAAGCACTTTTCCATAAACAAGCTCTAAATCATGATTGATGCACTCTGGATACAATGTTTTAAACTTAACTGTTCAAACTAGATGATTAGGAACACTGTAGACAATTTTCAGCAAGTTGCAACATTGAAATGCAGAAATAAGCACTTTTCCATAAACAAGCTCTAAATCATGATTGATGCACTCTGGATACAATGTTTTAAACATAACTGTTCAAACTAGATGATTAGGAACACTGTAGACAATTTTCAGCAAGTTGCAACATTGAAATGCAGAAATAAGCACTTTTCCATAAACAAGCTCTAAATCATGATTGATGCACTCTGGATACAATGTTTTAAACATAACTGTTCAAACTAGATGATTAGGAACACTGTAGACAGTTTTTAGCAAGTTGCAACATGGAAATACAGAAATAAGCACTTTTCCATAAACAAGCTCTAAATCATGTTTGATGCACTCTGGATACAATGTTTTTTACAGAACTGTTCAAACTAGATGATTAGGAACACTGTAGACAATTTTCAGCAAGTTGCAACATTGAAATGCAGAAATAAGCACTTTTCCATAAACAAGCTCTAAATCATGATTGATGCACTCTGGATACAATGTTTTAAACATAACTGTTCAAACTAGATGATTAGGAACACTGTAGACAGTTTTTAGCAAGTTGCAACATGGAAATACAGAAATAAGCACTTTTCCATAAACAAGCTCTAAATCGTGTTTGATGCACTCTGGATACAATGTTTTTACAGAACTGTTCAAACTAGATGATTAGGAACACTGTAGACAATTTTCAGCAAGTTGCAACATTGAAATGCAGAAATAAGCACTTTTCCATAAACAAGCTCTAAATCATGATTGATGCACTCTGGATACAATGTTTTAAACTTAACTGTTCAAACTAGATGATTAGGAACACTGTAAGACAATTTTCAGCAAGTTGCAGCATTGAAATACAGAAATAAGCACTTTTCCATAAACAAGCTCTAAATGATGTTTGATGCACTCTGGATACAATGTTTTAAACATAACTGTTCAAACTAGATGATTAGGAACACTGTAGACAATTTTCAGCAAGTTGCAACATTGAAATGCAGAAATAAGCACTTTTCCATAAACAAGCTCTAAATCATGTTTTGATGCACTGGATGAAACTTGTTTTTGTTATGTTGAGATTGTTATTCGAGATGTTATGAAAACACTGTAGAATGCATAAATAAGCACTTTTCCATAAACAAGCTCTAAATCATGATTGATGCACTCTGGATACAATCTTTTAAACATAACTGTTCAAACTAGATGATTAGGAACACTGTGGTAGACAATTTTCAGCAAGTTGCAACATTGAAATGCAGAAATAAGCACTTTTCCATAAACAAGCTCTAAATGATGTTTGATGCACTCTGGATACAATGTTTTAAACTTAACTGTTCAAACTAGATGATTAGGAACACTGTAGACAATTTTCAGCAAGTTGCAACATTGAAATGCAGAAATAAGCACTTTTCCATAAACAAGCTCTAAATCATGATTGATGCACTCTGGATACAATGTTTTAAACATAACTGTTCAAACTAGATGATTAGGAACACTGTAGACAATTTTCAGCAAGTTGCAACATTTCAAATAAAGAAATAAGCACTTTTCCATAAACAAGCTCTAAATCATGTTTGATGCACTCTGGATACAATGTTTTAAACTTAACTGTTCAAACTAGATGATTAGGAACACTGTAAGACAATTTTCAGCAAGTTGCAACATTGAAATGCAGAAATAAGCACTTTTCCATAAACAAGCTCTAAATCATGATTGATGCACTCTGGATACAATGTTTTAAACTTAACTGTTCAAACTAGATGATTAGGAACACTGTAAGACAATTTTCAGCAAGTTGCAACATTGAAATGCAGAAATAAGCACTTTTCCATAAACAAGCTCTAAATCATGATTGATGCACTCTGGATACAATGTTTTAAACATAACTGTTCAAACTAGATGATTAGGAACACTGTAGACAGTTTCAGCAAGTTGCAACATGGAAATACAGAAATAAGCACTTTTCCATAAACAAGCTCTAAATCGTGTTTGATGCACTCTGGATACAATGTTTTTTACAGAACTGTTCAAACTAGATGATTAGGAACACTGTAGACAATTTTCAGCAAGTTGCAACATTGAAATGCAGAAATAAGCACTTTTCCATAAACAAGCTCTAAATCATGATTGATGCACTCTGGATACAATGTTTTAAACTTAACTGTTCAAACTAGATGATTAGGAACACTGTAAGACAATTTTCAGCAAGTTGCAGCATTGAAATACAGAAATAAGCACTTTTCCATAAACAAGCTCTAAATGATGTTTGATGCACTCTGGATACAATGTTTTAAACATAACTGTTCAAACTAGATGATTAGGAACACTGTAGACAATTTTCAGCAAGTTGCAACATTGAAATGCAGAAATAAGCACTTTTCCATAAACAAGCTCTAAATCATGTTTTGATGCACTGGATGAAACTTGTTTTTGTTATGTTGAGATTGTTATTCGAGATGTTATGAAAACACTGTAGAATGCATAAATAAGCACTTTTCCATAAACAAGCTCTAAATCATGTTTGATGCACTGGATAAAACTTGTTTTTGTTATGTTGAGATTGTTATTCGAGATGTTATGAAAACACTGTAGAATGCATAAATAAGCACTTTTCCATAAACAAGCTCTAAATCATGTTTGATGCACTCTGGATAAAACTTTTTTGTTATGTTTATTCGAGATGTTATGAAAACATTGTAGAATGCAGAAATAAGCACTTTTCCATAAACAAGCTCTAAATCATGATTGATGCACTCTGGATACAATGTTTTAAACATAACTGTTCAAACTAGATGATTAGGAACACTGTAGACAATTTTCAGCAAGTTGCAACATTGAAATGCAGAAATAAGCACTTTTCCATAAACAAGCTCTAAATGATGATTGATGCACTCTGGATACAATGTTTTAAACATAACTGTTCAAACTAGATGATTAGGAACACTGTAGACAGTTTTTCAGCAAGTTGCAACATGGAAATACAGAAATAAGCACTTTTCCATAAACAAGCTCTAAATCATGTTTGATGCACTCTGGATACAATGTTTTTACAGAACTGTTCAAACTAGATGATTAGGAACACTGTAGACAATTTTCAGCAAGTTGCAACATTGAAATGCAGAAATAAGCACTTTTCCATAAACAAGCTCTAAATCATGATTGATGCACTCTGGATACAATGTTTTAAACATAACTGTTCAAACTAGATGATTAGGAACACTGTAGACAGTTTTTAGCAAGTTGCAACATGGAAATACAGAAATAAGCACTTTTCCATAAACAAGCTCTAAATCATGTTTGATGCACTCTGGATACAATGTTTTTACAGAACTGTTCAAACTAGATGATTAGGAACACTGTAGACAATTTTCAGCAAGTTGCAACATTGAAATGCAGAAATAAGCACTTTTCCATAAACAAGCTCTAAATCATGATTGATGCACTCTGGATACAATGTTTTAAACTTAACTGTTCAAACTAGATGATTAGGAACACTGTAAGACAATTTTCAGCAAGTTGCAGCATTGAAATACAGAAATAAGCACTTTTCCATAAACAAGCTCTAAATGATGTTTGATGCACTCTGGATACAATGTTTTAAACATAACTGTTCAAACTAGATGATTAGGAACACTGTAGACAATTTTCAGCAAGTTGCAACATTGAAATGCAGAAATAAGCACTTTTCCATAAACAAGCTCTAAATCATGTTTTGATGCACTGGATGAAACTTGTTTTTGTTATGTTGAGATTGTTATTCGAGATGTTATGAAAACACTGTAGAATGCATAAATAAGCACTTTTCCATAAACAAGCTCTAAATCATGTTTGATGCACTGGATAAAACTTGTTTTTGTTATGTTGAGATTGTTATTCGAGATGTTATGAAAACACTGTAGAATGCATAAATAAGCACTTTTCCATAAACAAGCTCTAAATCATGTTTGATGCACTCTGGATAAAACTTTTTTGTTATGTTTATTCGAGATGTTATGAAAACATTGTAGAATGCAGAAATAAGCACTTTTCCATAAACAAGCTCTAAATCATGATTGATGCACTCTGGATACAATGTTTTAAACATAACTGTTCAAACTAGATGATTAGGAACACTGTAGACAATTTTCAGCAAGTTGCAACATTGAAATGCAGAAATAAGCACTTTTCCATAAACAAGCTCTAAATCATGATTGATGCACTCTGGATACAATGTTTTAAACATAACTGTTCAAACTAGATGATTAGGAACACTGTAGACAATTTTCAGCAAGTTGCAACATTGAAATGCAGAAATAAGCACTTTTCCATAAACAAGCTCTAAATGATGATTGATGCACTCTGGATACAATGTTTTAAACATAACTGTTCAAACTAGATGATTAGGAACACTGTAGACAATTTTCAGCAAGTTGCAACATTGAAATGCAGAAATAAGCACTTTTCCATAAACAAGCTCTAAATCATGATTGATGCACTCTGGATACAATGTTTTAAACATAACTGTTCAAACTAGATGATTAGGAACACTGTAGACAATTTTCAGCAAGTTGCAACATTTCAAATGCAGAAATAAGCACTTTTCCATAAACAAGCTCTAAATCATGTTTGATGCACTCTGGATACAATGTTTTAAACATAACTGTTCAAACTAGATGATTAGGAACACTGTAGACAGTTTTCAGCAAGTTGCAACATTGAAATACAGAAATAAGCACTTTTCCATAAACAAGCTCTAAATCGTGTTTGATGCACTCTGGATACAATGTTTTTTACAGAACTGTTCAAACTAGATGATTAGGAACACTGTAGACAATTTTCAGCAAGTTGCAACATTGAAATGCAGAAATAAGCACTTTTCCATAAACAAGCTCTAAATCATGATTGATGCACTCTGGATACAATGTTTTAAACTTAACTGTTCAAACTAGATGATTAGGAACACTGTAAGACAATTTTCAGCAAGTTGCAGCATTGAAATACAGAAATAAGCACTTTTCCATAAACAAGCTCTAAATGATGTTTGATGCACTCTGGATACAATGTTTTAAACATAACTGTTCAAACTAGATGATTAGGAACACTGTAGACAATTTTCAGCAAGTTGCAACATTGAAATGCAGAAATAAGCACTTTTCCATAAACAAGCTCTAAATCATGTTTTGATGCACTGGATGAAACTTGTTTTTGTTATGTTGAGATTGTTATTCGAGATGTTATGAAAACACTGTAGAATGCATAAATAAGCACTTTTCCATAAACAAGCTCTAAATCATGTTTGATGCACTGGATAAAACTTGTTTTTGTTATGTTGAGATTGTTATTCGAGATGTTATGAAAACACTGTAGAATGCATAAATAAGCACTTTTCCATAAACAAGCTCTAAATCATGTTTGATGCACTCTGGATAAATGTTTTTTTGTTATGTTTATTCGAGATGTTATGAAAACATTGTAGAATGCAGAAATAAGCACTTTTCCATAAACAAGCTCTAAATCATGATTGATGCACTCTGGATACAATGTTTTAAACATAACTGTTCAAACTAGATGATTAGGAACACTGTAGACAATTTTCAGCAAGTTGCAACATTGAAATGCAGAAATAAGCACTTTTCCATAAACAAGCTCTAAATCATGATTGATGCACTCTGGATACAATGTTTTAAACTTAACTGTTCAAACTAGATGATTAGGAACACTGTAAGACAATTTTCAGCAAGTTGCAGCATTGAAATACAGAAATAAGCACTTTTCCATAAACAAGCTCTAAATGATGTTTGATGCACTCTGGATACAATGTTTTAAACATAACTGTTCAAACTAGATGATTAGGAACACTGTAGACAATTTTCAGCAAGTTGCAACATTGAAATGCAGAAATAAGCACTTTTCCATAAACAAGCTCTAAATCATGTTTTGATGCACTGGATGAAATGTTTTTGTTATGTTGAGATTGTTATTCGAGATGTTATGAAAACACTGTAGAATGCATAAATAAGCACTTTTCCATAAACAAGCTCTAAATCATGTTTTGATGCACTGGATGAAACTTGTTTTTGTTATGTTGAGATTGTTATTCGAGATGTTATGAAAACACTGTAGAATGCATAAATAAGCACTTTTCCATAAACAAGCTCTAAATCATGTTTGATGCACTCTGGATAAAACTTTTTTAGTTATGTTTATTCGAGATGTTATGAAAACACTGTAGAATGCAGAAATAAGCACTTTTCCATAAACAAGCTCTAAATCATGATTGATGCACTCTGGATACAATGTTTTAAACATAACTGTTCAAACTAGATGATTAGGAACACTGTAGACAATTTTCAGCAAGTTGCAACATTGAAATGCAGAAATAAGCACTTTTCCATAAACAAGCTCTAAATCATGATTGATGCACTCTGGATACAATGTTTTAAACTTAACTGTTCAAACTAGATGATTAGGAACACTGTAAGACAATTTTCAGCAAGTTGCAGCATTGAAATACAGAAATAAGCACTTTTCCATAAACAAGCTCTAAATGATGTTTGATGCACTCTGGATACAATGTTTTAAACATAACTGTTCAAACTAGATGATTAGGAACACTGTAGACAATTTTCAGCAAGTTGCAACATTGAAATGCAGAAATAAGCACTTTTCCATAAACAAGCTCTAAATCATGTTTTGATGCACTGGATGAAACTTGTTTTTGTTATGTTGAGATTGTTATTCGAGATGTTATGAAAACACTGTAGAATGCATAAATAAGCACTTTTCCATAAACAAGCTCTAAATCATGTTTGATGCACTGGATAAAACTTGTTTTTGTTATGTTGAGATTGTTATTCGAGATGTTATGAAAACACTGTAGAATGCATAAATAAGCACTTTTCCATAAACAAGCTCTAAATCATGTTTGATGCACTCTGGATAAAACTTTTTTTGTTATGTTTATTCGAGATGTTATGAAAACATTGTAGAATGCAGAAATAAGCACTTTTCCATAAACAAGCTCTAAATCATGATTGATGCACTCTGGATACAATGTTTTAAACATAACTGTTCAAACTAGATGATTAGGAACACTGTAGACAATTTTCAGCAAGTTGCAACATTGAAATGCAGAAATAAGCACTTTTCCATAAACAAGCTCTAAATCATGATTGATGCACTCTGGATACAATGTTTTAAACATAACTGTTCAAACTAGATGATTAGGAACACTGTAGACAGTTTTTAGCAAGTTGCAACATGGAAATACAGAAATAAGCACTTTTCCATAAACAAGCTCTAAATCGTGTTTGATGCACTCTGGATACAATGTTTTTTACAGAACTGTTCAAACTAGATGATTAGGAACACTGTGGACAATTTTCAGCAAGTTGCAGCATTGAACTACAGAAATAACCACTTTTCCATAAACAAGCTCTAAATCATGTTTTGATGCACTGGATGAAACTTGTTTTTGTTATGTTGAGATTGTTATTCGAGATGTTATGAAAACACTGTAGAATGCATAAATAAGCACTTTTCCATAAACAAGCTCTAAATCATGTTTGATGCACTCTGGATAAAACTTGTTTTTTTTGTTATGTTTATTCGAGATGTTGTGAAAACACTGTAGAATGCAGAAATAAGCACTTTTCCATAAACAAGCTCTAAATCATGATTGATGCACTCTGGATACAATGTTTTAAACATAACTGTTCAAACTAGATGATTAGGAACACTGTAGACAATTTTCAGCAAGTTGCAACATTGAAATGCAGAAATAAGCACTTTTCCATAAACAAGCTCTAAATCATGATTGATGCACTCTGGATACAATGTTTTAAACATAACTGTTCAAACTAGATGATTAGGAACACTGTAGACAGTTTTTAGCAAGTTGCAGCATTGAACTACAAGAAATAACCACTTTTCCATAAACAAGCTCTAAATCATGTTTTGATGCACTGGATGAAACTTGTTTTTGTTATGTTGAGATTGTTATTCGAGATGTTATGAAAACACTGTAGAATGCATAAATAAGCACTTTTCCATAAACAAGCTCTAAATCATGTTTGATGCACTCTGGATAAAACTTTTTTTGTTATGTTTATTCGAGATGTTATGAAAACACTGTAGAATGCAGAAATAAGCACTTTTCCATAAACAAGCTCTAAATCATGATTGATGCACTCTGGATACAATGTTTTAAACATAACTGTTCAAACTAGATGATTAGGAACACTGGTAGACAATTTTCAGCAAGTTGCAGCATTGAAATACAGAAATAAGCACTTTTCCATAAACAAGCTCTAAATGATGTTTGATGCACTCTGGATACAATGTTTTAAACTTAACTGTTCAAACTAGATGATTAGGAACACTGTAAGACAATTTTCAGCAAGTTGCAACATTGAAATGCAGAAATAAGCACTTTTCCATAAACAAGCTCTAAATCATGATTGATGCACTCTGGATACAATGTTTTAAACTTAACTGTTCAAACTAGATGATTAGGAACACTGTAAGACAATTTTCAGCAAGTTGCAACATTGAAATGCAGAAATAAGCACTTTTCCATAAACAAGCTCTAAATCATGATTGATGCACTCTGGATACAATGTTTTAAACTTAACTGTTCAAACTAGATGATTAGGAACACTGTAAGACAATTTTCAGCAAGTTGCAACATTGAAATGCAGAAATAAGCACTTTTCCATAAACAAGCTCTAAATCATGATTGATGCACTCTGGATACAATGTTTTAAACATAACTGTTCAAACTAGATGATTAGGAACACTGTAGACAATTTTCAGCAAGTTGCAACATTGAAATGCAGAAATAAGCACTTTTCCATAAACAAGCTCTAAATCATGATTGATGCACTCTGGATACAATGTTTTAAACATAACTGTTCAAACTAGATGATTAGGAACACTGTAGACAGTTTTAGCAAGTTGCACATTGAACTACAGAAATAACCACTTTTCCATAAACAAGCTCTAAATCATGTTTTGATGCACTGGATGAAACTTGTTTTTGTTATGTTGAGATTGTTATTCGAGATGTTATGAAAACACTGTAGAATGCATAAATAAGCACTTTTCCATAAACAAGCTCTAAATCATGTTTGATGCACTCTGGATAAAACTTTTTTTGTTATGTTTATTCGAGATGTTATGAAAACACTGTAGAATGCATAAATAAGCACTTTTCCATAAACAAGCTCTAAATCATGATTGATGCACTCTGGATACAATGTTTTAAACATAACTGTTCAAACTAGATGATTAGGAACACTGGTAGACAATTTTCAGCAAGTTGCAGCATTGAAATACAGAAATAAGCACTTTTCCATAAACAAGCTCTAAATGATGTTTGATGCACTCTGGATACAATGTTTTAAACTTAACTGTTCAAACTAGATGATTAGGAACACTGTAAGACAATTTTCAGCAAGTTGCAACATTGAAATGCAGAAATAAGCACTTTTCCATAAACAAGCTCTAAATCATGATTGATGCACTCTGGATACAATGTTTTAAACTTAACTGTTCAAACTAGATGATTAGGAACACTGTAAGACAATTTTCAGCAAGTTGCAACATTGAAATGCAGAAATAAGCACTTTTCCATAAACAAGCTCTAAATCATGATTGATGCACTCTGGATACAATGTTTTAAACTTAACTGTTCAAACTAGATGATTAGGAACACTGTAAGACAATTTTCAGCAAGTTGCAACATTGAAATGCAGAAATAAGCACTTTTCCATAAACAAGCTCTAAATCATGATTGATGCACTCTGGATACAATGTTTTAAACATAACTGTTCAAACTAGATGATTAGGAACACTGTAGACAATTTTCAGCAAGTTGCAACATTGAAATGCAGAAATAAGCACTTTTCCATAAACAAGCTCTAAATCATGATTGATGCACTCTGGATACAATGTTTTAAACATAACTGTTCAAACTAGATGATTAGGAACACTGTAGACAATTTTCAGCAAGTTGCAACATGGAAATACAGAAATAAGCACTTTTCCATAAACAAGCTCTAAATCGTGTTTGATGCACTCTGGATACAATGTTTTTTAAACTTAACTGTTCAAACTAGATGATTAGGAACACTGTAAGACAATTTTCAGCAAGTTGCAACATTGAAATGCAGAAATAAGCACTTTTCCATAAACAAGCTCTAAATCATGATTGATGCACTCTGGATACAATGTTTTAATCATAACTGTTCAAACTAGATGATTAGGAACACTGTAGACAATTTTCAGCAAGTTGCAACATTGAAATGCAGAAATAAGCACTTTTCCATAAACAAGCTCTAAATGATGTTTGATGCACTCTGGATACAATGTTTTAAACATAACTGTTCAAACTAGATGATTAGGAACACTGTAGACAGTTTTCAGCAAGTTGCAACATGGAAATACAGAAATAAGCACTTTTCCATAAACAAGCTCTAAATGATGTTTGATGCACTCTGGATACAATGTTTTAAACATAACTATTCAAACTAGATGATTAGGAACACTGTAGACAATTTTCAGCAAGTTGCAACATTGAAATGCAGAAATAAGCACTTTTCCATAAACAAGCTCTAAATCATGTTTTGATGCACTGGATGAAACTTGTTTTTGTTATGTTGAGATTGTTATTCGAGATGTTATGAAAACACTGTAGAATGCATAAATAAGCACTTTTCCATAAACAAGCTCTAAATCATGTTTGATGCACTGGATAAAACTTGTTTTTGTTAAACAAGATTGTTATTCGAGATGTTATGAAAACACTGTAGAATGCATAAATAAGCACTTTTCCATAAACAAGCTCTAAATCATGTTTGATGCACTCTGGATAAAACTTTTTTTGTTATGTTTATTCGAGATGTTATGAAAACATTGTAGAATGCAGAAATAAGCACTTTTCCATAAACAAGCTCTAAATCATGATTGATGCACTCTGGATACAATGTTTTAAACTTAACTGTTCAAACTAGATGATTAGGAACACTGTAAGACAATTTTCAGCAAGTTGCAACATTGAAATGCAGAAATAAGCACTTTTCCATAAACAAGCTCTAAATGATGTTTGATGCACTCTGGATACAATGTTTTAAACATAACTGTTCAAACTAGATGATTAGGAACACTGTAGACAGTTTTTAGCAAGTTGCAACATGGAAATACAGAAATAAGCACTTTTCCATAAACAAGCTCTAAATCATGTTTGATGCACTCTGGATACAATGTTTTTTACAGAACTGTTCAAACTAGATGATTAGGAACACTGTAGACAATTTTCAGCAAGTTGCAACATTGAAATGCAGAAATAAGCACTTTTCCATAAACAAGCTCTAAATCATGATTGATGCACTCTGGATACAATGTTTTAAACTTAACTGTTCAAACTAGATGATTAGGAACACTGTAAGACAATTTTCAGCAAGTTGCAGCATTGAAATACAGAAATAAGCACTTTTCCATAAACAAGCTCTAAATGATGTTTGATGCACTCTGGATACAATGTTTTAAACATAACTGTTCAAACTAGATGATTAGGAACACTGTAGACAATTTTCAGCAAGTTGCAACATTGAAATGCAGAAATAAGCACTTTTCCATAAACAAGCTCTAAATCATGATTGATGCACTCTGGATACAATGTTTTAAACATAACTGTTCAAACTAGATGATTAGGAACACTGTAGACAGTTTTTAGCAAGTTGCAACATGGAAATACAGAAATAAGCACTTTTCCATAAACAAGCTCTAAATCGTGTTTGATGCACTCTGGATACAATGTTTTAAACTTAACTGTTCAAACTAGATGATTAGGAACACTGTAAGACAATTTTCAGCAAGTTGCAACATTGAAATGCAGAAATAAGCACTTTTCCATAAACAAGCTCTAAATCATGATTGATGCACTCTGGATACAATGTTTTAAACTTAACTGTTCAAACTAGATGATTAGGAACACTGTAAGACAATTTTCAGCAAGTTGCAACATTGAAATGCAGAAATAAGCACTTTTCCATAAACAAGCTCTAAATCATGTTTGATGCACTGGATAAAACTTGTTTTTGTTATGTTGAGATTGTTATTCGAGATGTTATGAAAACACTGTAGAATGCATAAATAAGCACTTTTCCATAAACAAGCTCTAAATCATGTTTGATGCACTCTGGATAAAACTTTTTTGTTATGTTTATTCGAGATGTTATGAAAACATTGTAGAATGCAGAAATAAGCACTTTTCCATAAACAAGCTCTAAATCATGATTGATGCACTCTGGATACAATGTTTTAAACATAACTGTTCAAACTAGATGATTAGGAACACTGTAAGACAATTTTCAGCAAGTTGCAACATTGAAATGCAGAAATAAGCACTTTTCCATAAACAAGCTCTAAATGATGTTTGATGCACTCTGGATACAATGTTTTAAACATAACTGTTCAAACTAGATGATTAGGAACACTGTAGACAGTTTTTCAGCAAGTTGCAACATGGAAATACAGAAATAAGCACTTTTCCATAAACAAGCTCTAAATCATGTTTGATGCACTCTGGATACAATGTTTTTTACAGAACTGTTCAAACTAGATGATTAGGAACACTGTAGACAATTTTCAGCAAGTTGCAACATTGAAATGCAGAAATAAGCACTTTTCCATAAACAAGCTCTAAATCATGATTGATGCACTCTGGATACAATGTTTTAAACTTAACTGTTCAAACTAGATGATTAGGAACACTGTAAGACAATTTTCAGCAAGTTGCAACATTGAAATGCAGAAATAAGCACTTTTCCATAAACAAGCTCTAAATCATGTTTGATGCACTGGATAAAACTTGTTTTTGTTATGTTGAGATTGTTATTCGAGATGTTATGAAAACACTGTAGAATGCATAAATAAGCACTTTTCCATAAACAAGCTCTAAATCATGTTTGATGCACTCTGGATAAAACTTTTTTGTTATGTTTATTCGAGATGTTATGAAAACATTGTAGAATGCAGAAATAAGCACTTTTCCATAAACAAGCTCTAAATCATGATTGATGCACTCTGGATACAATGTTTTAAACTTAACTGTTCAAACTAGATGATTAGGAACACTGTAAGACAATTTTCAGCAAGTTGCAACATTGAAATGCAGAAATAAGCACTTTTCCATAAACAAGCTCTAAATGATGTTTGATGCACTCTGGATACAATGTTTTAAACATAACTGTTCAAACTAGATGATTAGGAACACTGTAGACAGTTTTTAGCAAGTTGCAACATGGAAATACAGAAATAAGCACTTTTCCATAAACAAGCTCTAAATCATGTTTGATGCACTCTGGATACAATGTTTTTTACAGAACTGTTCAAACTAGATGATTAGGAACACTGTAGACAATTTTCAGCAAGTTGCAACATTGAAATGCAGAAATAAGCACTTTTCCATAAACAAGCTCTAAATCATGATTGATGCACTCTGGATACAATGTTTTAAACTTAACTGTTCAAACTAGATGATTAGGAACACTGTAAGACAATTTTCAGCAAGTTGCAGCATTGAAATACAGAAATAAGCACTTTTCCATAAACAAGCTCTAAATGATGTTTGATGCACTCTGGATACAATGTTTTAAACATAACTGTTCAAACTAGATGATTAGGAACACTGTAGACAATTTTCAGCAAGTTGCAACATTGAAATGCAGAAATAAGCACTTTTCCATAAACAAGCTCTAAATCATGATTGATGCACTCTGGATACAATGTTTTAAACATAACTGTTCAAACTAGATGATTAGGAACACTGTAGACAGTTTTTAGCAAGTTGCAACATGGAAATACAGAAATAAGCACTTTTCCATAAACAAGCTCTAAATCGTGTTTGATGCACTCTGGATACAATGTTTTAAACTTAACTGTTCAAACTAGATGATTAGGAACACTGTAAGACAATTTTCAGCAAGTTGCAACATTGAAATGCAGAAATAAGCACTTTTCCATAAACAAGCTCTAAATCATGATTGATGCACTCTGGATACAATGTTTTAAACTTAACTGTTCAAACTAGATGATTAGGAACACTGTAAGACAATTTTCAGCAAGTTGCAACATTGAAATGCAGAAATAAGCACTTTTCCATAAACAAGCTCTAAATCATGTTTGATGCTGGATAAAACTCGAGATGATTAAAACTTGTTTTTGAAAACATGAAATGCAGAAATAAGCACTTTTCCATAAACAAGCTCTAAATCATGTTTGATGCACTGGATAAAACTTGTTTTTGTTATGTTGAGATTGTTATTCGAGATGTTATGAAAACACTGTAGAATGCATAAATAAGCACTTTTCCATAAACAAGCTCTAAATCATGTTTGATGCACTCTGGATAAAACTTTTTTTGTTATGTTTATTCGAGATGTTATGAAAACATTGTAGAATGCAGAAATAAGCACTTTTCCATAAACAAGCTCTAAATCATGATTGATGCACTCTGGATACAATGTTTTAAACTTAACTGTTCAAACTAGATGATTAGGAACACTGTAAGACAATTTTCAGCAAGTTGCAACATTGAAATGCAGAAATAAGCACTTTTCCATAAACAAGCTCTAAATCATGATTGATGCACTCTGGATACAATGTTTTAATCATAACTGTTCAAACTAGATGATTAGGAACACTGTAGACAATTTTCAGCAAGTTGCAACATTGAAATGCAGAAATAAGCACTTTTCCATAAACAAGCTCTAAATGATGATTGATGCACTCTGGATACAATGTTTTAAACATAACTGTTCAAACTAGATGATTAGGAACACTGTAAGACAATTTTCAGCAAGTTGCAACATTGAAATGCAGAAATAAGCACTTTTCCATAAACAAGCTCTAAATGATGTTTGATGCACTCTGGATACAATGTTTTAAACATAACTGTTCAAACTAGATGATTAGGAACACTGTAGACAGTTTTTAGCAAGTTGCAACATGGAAATACAGAAATAAGCACTTTTCCATAAACAAGCTCTAAATGATGTTTGATGCACTCTGGATACAATGTTTTAAACATAACTATTCAAACTAGATGATTAGGAACACTGTAGACAATTTTCAGCAAGTTGCAACATTGAAATGCAGAAATAAGCACTTTTCCATAAACAAGCTCTAAATCATGTTTTGATGCACTGGATGAAACTTGTTTTTGTTATGTTGAGATTGTTATTCGAGATGTTATGAAAACACTGTAGAATGCATAAATAAGCACTTTTCCATAAACAAGCTCTAAATGATGTTTGATGCACTCTGGATACAATGTTTTAAACATAACTGTTCAAACTAGATGATTAGGAACACTGTAGACAGTTTTTAGCAAGTTGCAACATGGAAATACAGAAATAAGCACTTTTCCATAAACAAGCTCTAAATGATGTTTGATGCACTCTGGATACAATGTTTTAAACATAACTATTCAAACTAGATGATTAGGAACACTGTAGACAATTTTCAGCAAGTTGCAACATTGAAATGCAGAAATAAGCACTTTTCCATAAACAAGCTCTAAATCATGTTTTGATGCACTGGATGAAACTTGTTTTTGTTATGTTGAGATTGTTATTCGAGATGTTATGAAAACACTGTAGAATGCATAAATAAGCACTTTTCCATAAACAAGCTCTAAATCATGTTTGATGCACTGGATAAAACTTGTTTTTGTTATGTTGAGATTGTTATTCGAGATGTTATGAAAACACTGTAGAATGCATAAATAAGCACTTTTCCATAAACAAGCTCTAAATCATGTTTGATGCACTCTGGATAAAACTTTTTTGTTATGTTTATTCGAGATGTTATGAAAACATTGTAGAATGCAGAAATAAGCACTTTTCCATAAACAAGCTCTAAATCATGATTGATGCACTCTGGATACAATGTTTTAAACTTAACTGTTCAAACTAGATGATTAGGAACACTGTAAGACAATTTTCAGCAAGTTGCAACATTGAAATGCAGAAATAAGCACTTTTCCATAAACAAGCTCTAAATCATGATTGATGCACTCTGGATACAATGTTTTAATCATAACTGTTCAAACTAGATGATTAGGTACACTGTAGACAATTTTCAGCAAGTTGCAACATTGAAATGCAGAAATAAGCACTTTTCCATAAACAAGCTCTAAATGATGATTGATGCACTCTGGATACAATGTTTTAAACATAACTGTTCAAACTAGATGATTAGGAACACTGTAAGACAATTTTCAGCAAGTTGCAACATTGAAATGCAGAAATAAGCACTTTTCCATAAACAAGCTCTAAATCATGATTGATGCACTCTGGATACAATGTTTTAAATCATAACTGTTCAAACTAGATGATTAGGAACACTGTAGACAATTTTCAGCAAGTTGCAACATTGAAATGCAGAAATAAGCACTTTTCCATAAACAAGCTCTAAATGATGTTTGATGCACTCTGGATACAATGTTTTAAACATAACTGTTCAAACTAGATGATTAGGAACACTGTAGACAGTTTTAGCAAGTTGCAACATGGAAATACAGAAATAAGCACTTTTCCATAAACAAGCTCTAAATCATGTTTGATGCACTCTGGATACAATGTTTTTTACAGAACTGTTCAAACTAGATGATTAGGAACACTGTAGACAATTTTCAGCAAGTTGCAACATTGAAATGCAGAAATAAGCACTTTTCCATAAACAAGCTCTAAATGATGTTTGATGCACTCTGGATACAATGTTTTAAACATAACTGTTCAAACTAGATGATTAGGAACACTGTAGACAGTTTTTAGCAAGTTGCAACATGGAAATACAGAAATAAGCACTTTTCCATAAACAAGCTCTAAATCGTGTTTGATGCACTCTGGATACAATGTTTTTTACAGAACTGTTCAAACTAGATGATTAGGAACACTGTAGACAATTTTCAGCAAGTTGCAACATTGAAATGCAGAAATAAGCACTTTTCCATAAACAAGCTCTAAATCATGATTGATGCACTCTGGATACAATGTTTTAAACTTAACTGTTCAAACTAGATGATTAGGAACACTGTAAGACAATTTTCAGCAAGTTGCAGCATTGAAATACAGAAATAAGCACTTTTCCATAAACAAGCTCTAAATGATGTTTGATGCACTCTGGATACAATGTTTTAAACATAACTGTTCAAACTAGATGATTAGGAACACTGTAGACAATTTTCAGCAAGTTGCAACATTGAAATGCAGAAATAAGCACTTTTCCATAAACAAGCTCTAAATCATGATTGATGCACTCTGGATACAATGTTTTAAACATAACTGTTCAAACTAGATGATTAGGAACACTGTAGACAGTTTTTAGCAAGTTGCAACATGGAAATACAGAAATAAGCACTTTTCCATAAACAAGCTCTAAATCGTGTTTGATGCACTCTGGATACAATGTTTTAAACTTAACTGTTCAAACTAGATGATTAGGAACACTGTAAGACAATTTTCAGCAAGTTGCAACATTGAAATGCAGAAATAAGCACTTTTCCATAAACAAGCTCTAAATCATGATTGATGCACTCTGGATACAATGTTTTAAACTTAACTGTTCAAACTAGATGATTAGGAACACTGTAAGACAATTTTCAGCAAGTTGCAACATTGAAATGCAGAAATAAGCACTTTTCCATAAACAAGCTCTAAATCATGTTTGATGCACTGGATAAAACTTGTTTTTGTTATGTTGAGATTGTTATTCGAGATGTTATGAAAACACTGTAGAATGCATAAATAAGCACTTTTCCATAAACAAGCTCTAAATCATGTTTGATGCACTCTGGATAAAACTTTTTTTGTTATGTTTATTCGAGATGTTATGAAAACATTGTAGAATGCAGAAATAAGCACTTTTCCATAAACAAGCTCTAAATCATGATTGATGCACTCTGGATACAATGTTTTAAACTTAACTGTTCAAACTAGATGATTAGGAACACTGTAAGACAATTTTCAGCAAGTTGCAACATTGAAATGCAGAAATAAGCACTTTTCCATAAACAAGCTCTAAATCATGATTGATGCACTCTGGATACAATGTTTTAATCATAACTGTTCAAACTAGATGATTAGGTACACTGTAGACAATTTTCAGCAAGTTGCAACATTGAAATGCAGAAATAAGCACTTTTCCATAAACAAGCTCTAAATGATGATTGATGCACTCTGGATACAATGTTTTAAACATAACTGTTCAAACTAGATGATTAGGAACACTGTAAGACAATTTTCAGCAAGTTGCAAACATTGAAATGCAGAAATAAGCACTTTTCCATAAACAAGCTCTAAATCATGTTTTGATGCACTGGATGAAACTTGTTTTTGTTATGTTGAGATTGTTATTCGAGATGTTATGAAAACACTGTAGAATGCATAAATAAGCACTTTTCCATAAACAAGCTCTAAATGATGTTTGATGCACTCTGGATACAATGTTTTAAACATAACTGTTCAAACTAGATGATTAGGAACACTGTAGACAGTTTTAGCAAGTTGCAACATGGAAATACAGAAATAAGCACTTTTCCATAAACAAGCTCTAAATGATGTTTGATGCACTCTGGATACAATGTTTTAAACATAACTATTCAAACTAGATGATTAGGAACACTGTAGACAATTTTCAGCAAGTTGCAACATTGAAATGCAGAAATAAGCACTTTTCCATAAACAAGCTCTAAATCATGTTTTGATGCACTGGATGAAACTTGTTTTTGTTATGTTGAGATTGTTATTCGAGATGTTATGAAAACACTGTAGAATGCATAAATAAGCACTTTTCCATAAACAAGCTCTAAATCATGTTTGATGCACTGGATAAAACTTGTTTTTGTTATGTTGAGATTGTTATTCGAGATGTTATGAAAACACTGTAGAATGCATAAATAAGCACTTTTCCATAAACAAGCTCTAAATCATGTTTGATGCACTCTGGATAAAACTTTTTTTGTTATGTTTATTCGAGATGTTATGAAAACATTGTAGAATGCAGAAATAAGCACTTTTCCATAAACAAGCTCTAAATCATGATTGATGCACTCTGGATACAATGTTTTAAACTTAACTGTTCAAACTAGATGATTAGGAACACTGTAAGACAATTTTCAGCAAGTTGCAACATTGAAATGCAGAAATAAGCACTTTTCCATAAACAAGCTCTAAATCATGATTGATGCACTCTGGATACAATGTTTTAATCATAACTGTTCAAACTAGATGATTAGGTACACTGTAGACAATTTTCAGCAAGTTGCAACATTGAAATGCAGAAATAAGCACTTTTCCATAAACAAGCTCTAAATGATGATTGATGCACTCTGGATACAATGTTTTAAACATAACTGTTCAAACTAGATGATTAGGAACACTGTAAGACAATTTTCAGCAAGTTGCAACATTGAAATGCAGAAATAAGCACTTTTCCATAAACAAGCTCTAAATCATGATTGATGCACTCTGGATACAATGTTTTAATCATAACTGTTCAAACTAGATGATTAGGTACACTGTAGACAATTTTCAGCAAGTTGCAACATTGAAATGCAGAAATAAGCACTTTTCCATAAACAAGCTCTAAATGATGTTTGATGCACTCTGGATACAATGTTTTAAACATAACTGTTCAAACTAGATGATTAGGAACACTGTAGACAGTTTTTAGCAAGTTGCAACATGGAAATACAGAAATAAGCACTTTTCCATAAACAAGCTCTAAATCGTGTTTGATGCACTCTGGATACAATGTTTTTACAGAACTGTTCAAACTAGATGATTAGGAACACTGTAGACAATTTTCAGCAAGTTGCAACATTGAAATGCAGAAATAAGCACTTTTCCATAAACAAGCTCTAAATCATGATTGATGCACTCTGGATACAATGTTTTAAACTTAACTGTTCAAACTAGATGATTAGGAACACTGTAAGACAATTTTCAGCAAGTTGCAGCATTGAAATACAGAAATAAGCACTTTTCCATAAACAAGCTCTAAATGATGTTTGATGCACTCTGGATACAATGTTTTAAACATAACTGTTCAAACTAGATGATTAGGAACACTGTAGACAATTTTCAGCAAGTTGCAACATTGAAATGCAGAAATAAGCACTTTTCCATAAACAAGCTCTAAATCATGTTTTGATGCACTGGATGAAACTTGTTTTTGTTATGTTGAGATTGTTATTCGAGATGTTATGAAAACACTGTAGAATGCATAAATAAGCACTTTTCCATAAACAAGCTCTAAATCATGTTTGATGCACTGGATAAAACTTGTTTTTGTTATGTTGAGATTGTTATTCGAGATGTTATGAAAACACTGTAGAATGCATAAATAAGCACTTTTCCATAAACAAGCTCTAAATCATGTTTGATGCACTCTGGATAAAACTTTTTTGTTATGTTTATTCGAGATGTTATGAAAACATTGTAGAATGCAGAAATAAACACTTTTCCATAAACAAGCTCTAAATCATGATTGATGCACTCTGGATACAATGTTTTAAACTTAACTGTTCAAACTAGATGATTAGGAACACTGTAAGACAATTTTCAGCAAGTTGCAACATTGAAATGCAGAAATAAGCACTTTTCCATAAACAAGCTCTAAATCATGATTGATGCACTCTGGATACAATGTTTTAAACATAACTGTTCAAACTAGATGATTAGGAACACTGTAGACAGTTTTTAGCAAGTTGCAACATGGAAATACAGAAATAAGCACTTTTCCATAAACAAGCTCTAAATGATGTTTGATGCACTCTGGATACAATGTTTTAAACATAACTATTCAAACTAGATGATTAGGAACACTGTAGACAATTTTCAGCAAGTTGCAACATTGAAATGCAGAAATAAGCACTTTTCCATAAACAAGCTCTAAATCATGTTTTGATGCACTGGATGAAACTTGTTTTGTTATGTTGAGATTGTTATTCGAGATGTTATGAAAACACTGTAGAATGCATAAATAAGCACTTTTCCATAAACAAGCTCTAAATGATGTTTGATGCACTCTGGATACAATGTTTTAAACATAACTGTTCAAACTAGATGATTAGGAACACTGTAGACAGTTTTTAGCAAGTTGCAACATGGAAATACAGAAATAAGCACTTTTCCATAAACAAGCTCTAAATGATGTTTGATGCACTCTGGATACAATGTTTTAAACATAACTATTCAAACTAGATGATTAGGAACACTGTAGACAATTTTCAGCAAGTTGCAACATTGAAATGCAGAAATAAGCACTTTTCCATAAACAAGCTCTAAATCATGTTTTGATGCACTGGATGAAACTTGTTTTTGTTATGTTGAGATTGTTATTCGAGATGTTATGAAAACACTGTAGAATGCATAAATAAGCACTTTTCCATAAACAAGCTCTAAATCATGTTTGATGCACTCTGGATAAAACTTTTTTGTTATGTTTATTCGAGATGTTATGAAAACATTGTAGAATGCAGAAATAAGCACTTTTCCATAAACAAGCTCTAAATCATGATTGATGCACTCTGGATACAATGTTTTAAACTTAACTGTTCAAACTAGATGATTAGGAACACTGTAAGACAATTTTCAGCAAGTTGCAACATTGAAATGCAGAAATAAGCACTTTTCCATAAACAAGCTCTAAATCATGATTGATGCACTCTGGATACAATGTTTTAATCATAACTGTTCAAACTAGATGATTAGGTACACTGTAGACAATTTTCAGCAAGTTGCAACATTGAAATGCAGAAATAAGCACTTTTCCATAAACAAGCTCTAAATGATGATTGATGCACTCTGGATACAATGTTTTAAACATAACTGTTCAAACTAGATGATTAGGAACACTGTAAGACAATTTTCAGCAAGTTGCAACATTGAAATGCAGAAATAAGCACTTTTCCATAAACAAGCTCTAAATCATGATTGATGCACTCTGGATACAATGTTTTAATCATAACTGTTCAAACTAGATGATTAGGTACACTGTAGACAATTTTCAGCAAGTTGCAACATTGAAATGCAGAAATAAGCACTTTTCCATAAACAAGCTCTAAATGATGTTTGATGCACTCTGGATACAATGTTTTAAACATAACTGTTCAAACTAGATGATTAGGAACACTGTAGACAGTATTTAGCAAGTTGCAACATGGAAATACAGAAATAAGCACTTTTCCATAAACAAGCTCTAAATCGTGTTTGATGCACTCTGGATACAATGTTTTTACAGAACTGTTCAAACTAGATGATTAGGAACACTGTAGACAATTTTCAGCAAGTTGCAACATTGAAATGCAGAAATAAGCACTTTTCCATAAACAAGCTCTAAATCATGATTGATGCACTCTGGATACAATGTTTTAAACTTAACTGTTCAAACTAGATGATTAGGAACACTGTAAGACAATTTTCAGCAAGTTGCAGCATTGAAATACAGAAATAAGCACTTTTCCATAAACAAGCTCTAAATGATGTTTGATGCACTCTGGATACAATGTTTTAAACATAACTGTTCAAACTAGATGATTAGGAACACTGTAGACAATTTTCAGCAAGTTGCAACATTGAAATGCAGAAATAAGCACTTTTCCATAAACAAGCTCTAAATCATGTTTTGATGCACTGGATGAAACTTGTTTTTGTTATGTTGAGATTGTTATTCGAGATGTTATGAAAACACTGTAGAATGCATAAATAAGCACTTTTCCATAAACAAGCTCTAAATCATGTTTGATGCACTGGATAAAACTTGTTTTTGTTATGTTGAGATTGTTATTCGAGATGTTATGAAAACACTGTAGAATGCATAAATAAGCACTTTTCCATAAACAAGCTCTAAATCATGTTTGATGCACTCTGGATAAAACTTTTTTGTTATGTTTATTCGAGATGTTATGAAAACATTGTAGAATGCAGAAATAAGCACTTTTCCATAAACAAGCTCTAAATCATGATTGATGCACTCTGGATACAATGTTTTAAACATAACTGTTCAAACTAGATGATTAGGAACACTGTAGACAATTTTCAGCAAGTTGCAACATTGAAATGCAGAAATAAGCACTTTTCCATAAACAAGCTCTAAATCATGATTGATGCACTCTGGATACAATGTTTTAAACATAACTGTTCAAACTAGATGATTAGGAACACTGTAGACAGTTTTCAGCATTGAATTGCAGAAATAAGCACTTTTCCATAAACAAGCTCTAAATCATGATTGATGCACTCTGGATACAATGTTTTAAACATAACTGTTCAAACTAGATGATTAGGAACACTGTAGACAATTTTCAGCAAGTTGCAACATTGAAATGCAGAAATAAGCACTTTTCCATAAACAAGCTCTAAATCATGATTGATGCACTCTGGATACAATGTTTTAAACATAACTGTTCAAACTAGATGATTAGGAACACTGTAGACAGTTTTTAGCAAGTTGCAACATGGAAATACAGAAATAAGCACTTTTCCATAAACAAGCTCTAAATCGTGTTTGATGCACTCTGGATACAATGTTTTTTACAGAACTGTTCAAACTAGATGATTAGGAACACTGTAGACAATTTTCAGCAAGTTGCAACATTGAAATGCAGAAATAAGCACTTTTCCATAAACAAGCTCTAAATCATGATTGATGCACTCTGGATACAATGTTTTAAACTTAACTGTTCAAACTAGATGATTAGGAACACTGTAAGACAATTTTCAGCAAGTTGCAGCATTGAAATACAGAAATAAGCACTTTTCCATAAACAAGCTCTAAATGATGTTTGATGCACTCTGGATACAATGTTTTAAACATAACTGTTCAAACTAGATGATTAGGAACACTGTAGACAATTTTCAGCAAGTTGCAACATTGAAATGCAGAAATAAGCACTTTTCCATAAACAAGCTCTAAATCATGTTTTGATGCACTGGATGAAACTTGTTTTTGTTATGTTGAGATTGTTATTCGAGATGTTATGAAAACACTGTAGAATGCATAAATAAGCACTTTTCCATAAACAAGCTCTAAATCATGTTTGATGCACTGGATAAAACTTGTTTTTGTTATGTTGAGATTGTTATTCGAGATGTTATGAAAACACTGTAGAATGCATAAATAAGCACTTTTCCATAAACAAGCTCTAAATCATGTTTGATGCACTCTGGATAAAACTTTTTTTTGTTATGTTTATTCGAGATGTTATGAAAACATTGTAGAATGCAGAAATAAACACTTTTCCATAAACAAGCTCTAAATCATGATTGATGCACTCTGGATACAATGTTTTAAACATAACTGTTCAAACTAGATGATTAGGAACACTGTAGACAATTTTCAGCAAGTTGCAACATTGAAATGCAGAAATAAGCACTTTTCCATAAACAAGCTCTAAATCATGATTGATGCACTCTGGATACAATGTTTTAAACATAACTGTTCAAACTAGATGATTAGGAACACTGTAGACAGTTTTTAGCAAGTTGCAACATGGAAATACAGAAATAAGCACTTTTCCATAAACAAGCTCTAAATCGTGTTTGATGCACTCTGGATACAATGTTTTTTACAGAACTGTTCAAACTAGATGATTAGGAACACTGTGGACAATTTTCAGCAAGTTGCAGCATTGAACTACAGAAATAACCACTTTTCCATAAACAAGCTCTAAATCATGTTTTGATGCACTGGATGAAACTTGTTTTTGTTATGTTGAGATTGTTATTCGAGATGTTATGAAAACACTGTAGAATGCATAAATAAGCACTTTTCCATAAACAAGCTCTAAATCATGTTTGATGCACTCTGGATACAATGTTTTAAACATAACTGTTCAAACTAGATGATTAGGAACACTGGTAGACAATTTTCAGCAAGTTGCAGCATTGAAATACAGAAATAAGCACTTTTCCATAAACAAGCTCTAAATCATGATTGATGCACTCTGGATACAATGTTTTAAACTTAACTGTTCAAACTAGATGATTAGGAACACTGTAAGACAATTTTCAGCAAGTTGCAACATTGAAATGCAGAAATAAGCACTTTTCCATAAACAAGCTCTAAATCATGATTGATGCACTCTGGATACAATGTTTTAAACTTAACTGTTCAAACTAGATGATTAGGAATACTGTAAGACAATTTTCAGCAAGTTGCAACATTGAAATGCAGAAATAAGCACTTTTCCATAAACAAGCTCTAAATCATGATTGATGCACTCTGGATACAATGTTTTAAACATAACTGTTCAAACTAGATGATTAGGAACACTGTAGACAATTTTCAGCAAGTTGCAACATTGAAATGCAGAAATAAGCACTTTTCCATAAACAAGCTCTCAATCATGATTGATGCACTCTGGATACAATGTTTTAAACATAACTGTTCAAACTAGATGATTAGGAACACTGTAGACAGTTTTTAGCAAGGAACACTGTAGACAATTTTCAGCAAGTTGCAACATTGAAATGCAGAAATAAGCACTTTTCCATAAACAAGCTCTAAATCATGTTTTGATGCACTGGATGAAACTTGTTTTTGTTATGTTGAGATTGTTATTCGAGATGTTATGAAAACACTGTAGAATGCATAAATAAGCACTTTTCCATAAACAAGCTCTAAATCATGTTTGATGCACTGGATAAAACTTGTTTTTGTTATGTTGAGATTGTTATTCGAGATGTTATGAAAACACTGTAGAATGCATAAATAAGCACTTTTCCATAAACAAGCTCTAAATCATGTTTGATGCACTCTGGATAAAACTTTTTTTGTTATGTTTATTCGAGATGTTATGAAAACACTGTAGAATGCATAAATAAGCACTTTTCCATAAACAAGGTCTAAATCATGTTTGATGCACTCTGAATACAATGTTTTAAACATAACTGTTCAAACTAGATGATTAGGAACACTGTGTAGACCATTTTCAGCAAGTTGCAGCATTGAACTACAGAAATAAGCACTTTTCCATAAACAAGCTCTAAATCATGATTGATGCACTCTGGATACAATGTTTTAAACTTAACTGTTCAAACTAGATGATTAGGAACACTGTAAGACAATTTTCAGCAAGTTGCAACATTGAAATGCAGAAATAAGCACTTTTCCATAAACAAGCTCTAAATCATGATTGATGCACTCTGGATACAATGTTTTAAACTTAACTGTTCAAACTAGATGATTAGGAATACTGTAAGACAATTTTCAGCAAGTTGCAACATTGAAATGCAGAAATAAGCACTTTTCCATAAACAAGCTCTAAATCATGATTGATGCACTCTGGATACAATGTTTTAAACATAACTGTTCAAACTAGATGATTAGGAACACTGTAGACAATTTTCAGCAAGTTGCAACATTGAAATGCAGAAATAAGCACTTTTCCATAAACAAGCTCTCAATCATGATTGATGCACTCTGGATACAATGTTTTAAACATAACTGTTCAAACTAGATGATTAGGAACACTGTAGACAGTTTTTAGCAAGTTGCAACATGGAAATACAGAAATAAGCACTTTTCCATAAACAAGCTCTAAATCGTGTTTGATGCACTCTGGATACAATGTTTTAAACTTAACTGTTCAAACTAGATGATTAGGAACACTGTAAGACAATTTTCAGCAAGTTGCAACATTGAAATGCAGAAATAAGCACTTTTCCATAAACAAGCTCTAAATCATGTTTGATGCACTCTGGATACAATGTTTTAAACTTAACTGTTCAAACTAGATGATTAGGAACACTGTAAGACAATTTTCAGCAAGTTGCAACATTGAAATGCAGAAATAAGCACTTTTCCATAAACAAGCTCTAAATCATGATTGATGCACTCTGGATACAATGTTTTAAACTTAACTGTTCAAACTAGATGATTAGGAACACTGTAAGACAATTTTCAGCAAGTTGCAACATTGAAATGCAGAAATAAGCACTTTTCCATAAACAAGCTCTAAATCATGATTGATGCACTCTGGATACAATGTTTTAAACATAACTGTTCAAACTAGATGATTAGGAACACTGTAGACAGTTTTTAGCAAGTTGCAACATGGAAATACAGAAATAAGCACTTTTCCATAAACAAGCTCTAAATCGTGTTTGATGCACTCTGGATACAATGTTTTAAACTTAACTGTTCAAACTAGATGATTAGGAACACTGTAAGACAATTTTCAGCAAGTTGCAACATTGAAATGCAGAAATAAGCACTTTTCCATAAACAAGCTCTAAATCATGATTGATGCACTCTGGATACAATGTTTTAAACTTAACTGTTCAAACTAGATGATTAGGAACACTGTAAGACAATTTTCAGCAAGTTGCAACATTGAAATGCAGAAATAAGCACTTTTCCATAAACAAGCTCTAAATCATGATTGATGCACTCTGGATACAATGTTTTAAACTTAACTGTTCAAACTAGATGATTAGGAACACTGTAAGACAATTTTCAGCAAGTTGCAGCATTGAAATACAGAAATAAGCACTTTTCCATAAACAAGCTCTAAATGATGTTTGATGCACTCTGGATACAATGTTTTAAACATAACTGTTCAAACTAGATGATTAGGAACACTGTAGACAATTTTCAGCAAGTTGCAACATTGAAATGCAGAAATAAGCACTTTTCCATAAACAAGCTCTAAATCATGTTTTGATGCACTGGATGAAACTTGTTTTTGTTATGTTGAGATTGTTATTCGAGATGTTATGAAAACACTGTAGAATGCATAAATAAGCACTTTTCCATAAACAAGCTCTAAATCATGTTTGATGCACTGGATAAAACTTGTTTTTGTTATGTTGAGATTGTTATTCGAGATGTTATGAAAACACTGTAGAATGCATAAATAAGCACTTTTCCATAAACAAGCTCTAAATCATGTTTGATGCACTCTGGATAAAACTTTTTTGTTATGTTTATTCGAGATGTTATGAAAACATTGTAGAATGCAGAAATAAGCACTTTTCCATAAACAAGCTCTAAATCATGATTGATGCACTCTGGATACAATGTTTTAAACATAACTGTTCAAACTAGATGATTAGGAACACTGTAGACAATTTTCAGCAAGTTGCAACATTGAAATGCAGAAATAAGCACTTTTCCATAAACAAGCTCTAAATCATGATTGATGCACTCTGGATACAATGTTTTAAACATAACTGTTCAAACTAGATGATTAGGAACACTGTAGACAGTTTTTAGCAAGTTGCAACATGGAAATACAGAAATAAGCACTTTTCCATAAACAAGCTCTAAATCGTGTTTGATGCACTCTGGATACAATGTTTTTTACAGAACTGTTCAAACTAGATGATTAGGAACACTGTGGACAATTTTCAGCAAGTTGCAGCATTGAACTACAGAAATAACCACTTTTCCATAAACAAGCTCTAAATCATGTTTTGATGCACTGGATGAAACTTGTTTTTGTTATGTTGAGATTGTTATTCGAGATGTTATGAAAACACTGTAGAATGCATAAATAAGCACTTTTCCATAAACAAGCTCTAAATCATGTTTGATGCACTCTGGATAAAACTTTTTTGTTATGTTTATTCGAGATGTTATGAAAACACTGTAGAATGCATAAATAAGCACTTTTCCATAAACAAGCTCTAAATCATGATTGATGCACTCTGGATACAATGTTTTAAACTTAACTGTTCAAACTAGATGATTAGGAACACTGTAAGACAATTTTCAGCAAGTTGCAACATTGAAATGCTGAAATAAGCACTTTTCCATAAACAAGCTCTAAATCATGATTGATGCACTCTGGATACAATGTTTTAAACTTAACTGTTCAAACTAGATGATTAGGAACACTGTAAGACAATTTTCAGCAAGTTGCAACATTGAAATGCAGAAATAAGCACTTTTCCATAAACAAGCTCTAAATCATGATTGATGCACTCTGGATACAATGTTTTAAACATAACTGTTCAAACTAGATGATTAGGAACACTGTAGACAATTTTCAGCAAGTTGCAACATTGAAATGCAGAAATAAGCACTTTTCCATAAACAAGCTCTAAATCATGATTGATGCACTCTGGATACAATGTTTTAAACATAACTGTTCAAACTAGATGATTAGGAACACTGTAGACAGTTTTTAGCAAGTTGCAACATGGAAATACAGAAATAAGCACTTTTCCATAAACAAGCTCTAAATCGTGTTTGATGCACTCTGGATACAATGTTTTAAACTTAACTGTTCAAACTAGATGATTAGGAACACTGTAAGACAATTTTCAGCAAGTTGCAACATTGAAATGCAGAAATAAGCACTTTTCCATAAACAAGCTCTAAATCATGTTTGATGCACTCTGGATACAATGTTTTAAACTTAACTGTTCAAACTAGATGATTAGGAAGACTGTAAGACAATTTTCAGCAAGTTGCAACATTGAAATGCAGAAATAAGCACTTTTCCATAAACAAGCTCTAAATCATGATTGATGCACTCTGGATACAATGTTTTAAACTTAACTGTTCAAACTAGATGATTAGGAACACTGTAAGACAATTTTCAGCAAGTTGCAACATTGAAATGCAGAAATAAGCACTTTTCCATAAACAAGCTCTAAATCATGATTGATGCACTCTGGATACAATGTTTTAAACATAACTGTTCAAACTAGATGATTAGGAACACTAGACAGTTTTTAGCAAGTTGCAACATGGAAATACAGAAATAAGCACTTTTCCATAAACAAGCTCTAAATCGTGTTTGATGCACTCTGGATACAATGTTTTAAACTTAACTGTTCAAACTAGATGATTAGGAACACTGTAAGACAATTTTCAGCAAGTTGCAACATTGAAATGCAGAAATAAGCACTTTTCCATAAACAAGCTCTAAATCATGATTGATGCACTCTGGATACAATGTTTTAAACTTAACTGTTCAAACTAGATGATTAGGAACACTGTAAGACAATTTTCAGCAAGTTGCAACATTGAAATGCAGAAATAAGCACTTTTCCATAAACAAGCTCTAAATCATGATTGATGCACTCTGGATACAATGTTTTAAACTTAACTGTTCAAACTAGATGATTAGGAACACTGTAAGACAATTTTCAGCAAGTTGCAGCATTGAAATACAGAAATAAGCACTTTTCCATAAACAAGCTCTAAATGATGTTTGATGCACTCTGGATACAATGTTTTAAACATAACTGTTCAAACTAGATGATTAGGAACACTGTAGACAATTTTCAGCAAGTTGCAACATTGAAATGCAGAAATAAGCACTTTTCCATAAACAAGCTCTAAATCATGTTTTGATGCACTGGATGAAACTTGTTTTTGTTATGTTGAGATTGTTATTCGAGATGTTATGAAAACACTGTAGAATGCATAAATAAGCACTTTTCCATAAACAAGCTCTAAATCATGTTTGATGCACTGGATAAAACTTGTTTTTGTTATGTTGAGATTGTTATTCGAGATGTTATGAAAACACTGTAGAATGCATAAATAAGCACTTTTCCATAAACAAGCTCTAAATCATGTTTGATGCACTCTGGATAAAACTTTTTTTGTTATGTTTATTCGAGATGTTATGAAAACATTGTAGAATGCAGAAATAAGCACTTTTCCATAAACAAGCTCTAAATCATGATTGATGCACTCTGGATACAATGTTTTAAACATAACTGTTCAAACTAGATGATTAGGAACACTGTAGACAATTTTCAGCAAGTTGCAACATTGAAATGCAGAAATAAGCACTTTTCCATAAACAAGCTCTAAATCATGATTGATGCACTCTGGATACAATGTTTTAAACATAACTGTTCAAACTAGATGATTAGGAACACTGTAGACAGTTTTTAGCAAGTTGCAACATGGAAATACAGAAATAAGCACTTTTCCATAAACAAGCTCTAAATCGTGTTTGATGCACTCTGGATACAATGTTTTTTACAGAACTGTTCAAACTAGATGATTAGGAACACTGTGGACAATTTTCAGCAAGTTGCAGCATTGAACTACAGAAATAACCACTTTTCCATAAACAAGCTCTAAATCATGTTTTGATGCACTGGATGAAACTTGTTTTTGTTATGTTGAGATTGTTATTCGAGATCTTATGAAAACACTGTAGAATGCATAAATAAGCACTTTTCCATAAACAAGCTCTAAATCATGTTTGATGCACTCTGGATAAAACTTTTTTTTGTTATGTTTATTCGAGATGTTATGAAAACACTGTAGAATGCAGAAATAAGCACTTTTCCATAAACAAGCTCTAAATCATGTTTGATGCACTCTGGATACAATGTTTTAAACTTAACTGTTCAAACTAGATGATTAGGAACACTGTAAGACAATTTTCAGCAAGTTGCAACATTGAAATGCAGAAATAAGCACTTTTCCATAAACAAGCTCTAAATCATGATTGATGCACTCTGGATACAATGTTTTAAACATAACTGTTCAAACTAGATGATTAGGAACACTGTAGACAGTTTTTAGCAAGTTGCAACATGGAAATACAGAAATAAGCACTTTTCCATAAACAAGCTCTAAATCGTGTTTGATGCACTCTGGATACAATGTTTTAAACTTAACTGTTCAAACTAGATGATTAGGAACACTGTAAGACAATTTTCAGCAAGTTGCAACATTGAAATGCAGAAATAAGCACTTTTCCATAAACAAGCTCTAAATCATGATTGATGCACTCTGGATACAATGTTTTAAACTTAACTGTTCAAACTAGATGATTAGGAACACTGTAAGACAATTTTCAGCAAGTTGCAACATTGAAATGCAGAAATAAGCACTTTTCCATAAACAAGCTCTAAATCATGATTGATGCACTCTGGATACAATGTTTTAAACTTAACTGTTCAAACTAGATGATTAGGAACACTGTAAGACAATTTTCAGCAAGTTGCAGCATTGAAATACAGAAATAAGCACTTTTCCATAAACAAGCTCTAAATGATGTTTGATGCACTCTGGATACAATGTTTTAAACATAACTGTTCAAACTAGATGATTAGGAACACTGTAGACAATTTTCAGCAAGTTGCAACATTGAAATGCAGAAATAAGCACTTTTCCATAAACAAGCTCTAAATCATGTTTTGATGCACTGATGAAACTTGTTTTTGTTATGTTGAGATTGTTATTCGAGATGTTATGAAAACACTGTAGAATGCATAAATAAGCACTTTTCCATAAACAAGCTCTAAATCATGTTTGATGCACTGGATAAAACTTGTTTTTGTTATGTTGAGATTGTTATTCGAGATGTTATGAAAACACTGTAGAATGCATAAATAAGCACTTTTCCATAAACAAGCTCTAAATCATGTTTGATGCACTCTGGATAAAACTTTTTTTGTTATGTTTATTCGAGATGTTATGAAAACACTGTAGAATGCATAAATAAGCACTTTTCCATAAACAAGCTCTAAATCATGATTGATGCACTCTGGATACAATGTTTTAAACATAACTGTTCAAACTAGATGATTAGGAACACTGTAAGACAATTTTCAGCAAGTTGCAGCATTGAAATACAGAAATAAGCACTTTTCCATAAACAAGCTCTAAATCATGATTGATGCACTCTGGATACAATGTTTTAAACTTAACTGTTCAAACTAGATGATTAGGAACACTGTAAGACAATTTTCAGCAAGTTGCAACATTGAAATGCAGAAATAAGCACTTTTCCATAAACAAGCTCTAAATCATGATTGATGCACTCTGGATACAATGTTTTAAACTTAACTGTTCAAACTAGATGATTAGGAATACTGTAAGACAATTTTCAGCAAGTTGCAACATTGAAATGCAGAAATAAGCACTTTTCCATAAACAAGCTCTAAATCATGATTGATGCACTCTGGATACAATGTTTTAAACATAACTGTTCAAACTAGATGATTAGGAACACTGTAGACAATTTTCAGCAAGTTGCAACATTGAAATGCAGAAATAAGCACTTTTCCATAAACAAGCTCTCAATCATGATTGATGCACTCTGGATACAATGTTTTAAACTTAACTGTTCAAACTAGATGATTAGGAACACTGTAAGACAATTTTCAGCAAGTTGCAACATTGAAATGCAGAAATAAGCACTTTTCCATAAACAAGCTCTAAATCATGATTGATGCACTCTGGATACAATGTTTTAAACATAACTGTTCAAACTAGATGATTAGGAACACTAGACAGTTTTTAGCAAGTTGCAACATTGAAATGCAGAAATAAGCACTTTTCCATAAACAAGCTCTAAATCATGTTTTGATGCACTGGATGAAACTTGTTTTTGTTATGTTGAGATTGTTATTCGAGATGTTATGAAAACACTGTAGAATGCATAAATAAGCACTTTTCCATAAACAAGCTCTAAATCATGTTTGATGCACTGGATAAAACTTGTTTTTGTTATGTTGAGATTGTTATTCGAGATGTTATGAAAACACTGTAGAATGCATAAATAAGCACTTTTCCATAAACAAGCTCTAAATCATGTTTGATGCACTCTGGATAAAACTTTTTTGTTATGTTTATTCGAGATGTTATGAAAACACTGTAGAATGCATAAATAAGCACTTTTCCATAAACAAGCTCTAAATCATGATTGATGCACTCTGGATACAATGTTTTAAACATAACTGTTCAAACTAGATGATTTAGGAACACTGGTAGACAATTTTCAGCAAGTTGCAGCATTGAAATACAGAAAGAAGCACTTTTCCATAAACAAGCTCTAAATCATGATTGATGCACTCTGGATACAATGTTTTAAACTTAACTGTTCAAACTAGATGATTAGGAACACTGTAAGACAATTTTCAGCAAGTTGCAACATTGAAATGCAGAAATAAGCACTTTTCCATAAACAAGCTCTAAATCATGATTGATGCACTCTGGATACAATGTTTTAAACTTAACTGTTCAAACTAGATGATTAGGAATACTGTAAGACAATTTTCAGCAAGTTGCAACATTGAAATGCAGAAATAAGCACTTTTCCATAAACAAGCTCTAAATCATGATTGATGCACTCTGGATACAATGTTTTAAACATAACTGTTCAAACTAGATGATTAGGAACACTAGACAGTTTTTAGCAAGTTGCAACATGGAAATACAGAAATAAGCACTTTTCCATAAACAAGCTCTAAATCGTGTTTGATGCACTCTGGATACAATGTTTTAAACTTAACTGTTCAAACTAGATGATTAGGAACACTGTAAGACAATTTTCAGCAAGTTGCAACATTGAAATGCAGAAATAAGCACTTTTCCATAAACAAGCTCTAAATCATGATTGATGCACTCTGGATACAATGTTTTAAACTTAACTGTTCAAACTAGATGATTAGGAACACTGTAAGACAATTTTCAGCAAGTTGCAACATTGAAATGCAGAAATAAGCACTTTTCCATAAACAAGCTCTAAATCATGATTGATGCACTCTGGATACAATGTTTTAAACATAACTGTTCAAACTAGATGATTAGGAACACTAGACAGTTTTTAGCAAGTTGCAACATGGAAATACAGAAATAAGCACTTTTCCATAAACAAGCTCTAAATCGTGTTTGATGCACTCTGGATACAATGTTTTAAACTTAACTGTTCAAACTAGATGATTAGGAACACTGTAAGACAATTTTCAGCAAGTTGCAACATTGAAATGCAGAAATAAGCACTTTTCCATAAACAAGCTCTAAATCATGATTGATGCACTCTGGATACAATGTTTTAAACTTAACTGTTCAAACTAGATGATTAGGAACACTGTAAGACAATTTTCAGCAAGTTGCAACATTGAAATGCAGAAATAAGCACTTTTCCATAAACAAGCTCTAAATCATGATTGATGCACTCTGGATACAATGTTTTAAACTTAACTGTTCAAACTAGATGATTAGGAACACTGTAAGACAATTTTCAGCAAGTTGCAGCATTGAAATACAGAAATAAGCACTTTTCCATAAACAAGCTCTAAATCGTGTTTGATGCACTCTGGATACAATGTTTTTACAGAACTGTTCAAACTAGATGATTAGGAACACTGTGGACAATTTTCAGCAAGTTGCAGCATTGAACTACAGAAATAACCACTTTTCCATAAACAAGCTCTAAATCATGTTTTGATGCACTGGATGAAACTTGTTTTTGTTATGTTGAGATTGTTATTCGAGATGTTATGAAAACACTGTAGAATGCATAAATAAGCACTTTTCCATAAACAAGCTCTAAATCATGTTTGATGCACTCTGGATAAAACTTTTTTGTTATGTTTATTCGAGATGTTATGAAAACACTGTAGAATGCAGAAATAAGCACTTTTCCATAAACAAGCTCTAAATCATGATTGATGCACTCTGGATACAATGTTTTAAACATAACTGTTCAAACTAGATGATTAGGAACACTGGTAGACAATTTTCAGCAAGTTGCAGCATTGAAATACAGAAATAAGCACTTTTCCATAAACAAGCTCTAAATGATGTTTGATGCACTCTGGATACAATGTTTTAAACTTAACTGTTCAAACTAGATGATTAGGAACACTGTAAGACAATTTTCAGCAAGTTGCAACATTGAAATGCAGATATAAGCACTTTTCCATAAACAAGCTCTAAATCATGATTGATGCACTCTGGATACAATGTTTTAAACATAACTGTTCAAACTAGATGATTAGGAACACTGTAGACAGTTTTTAGCAAGTTGCAACATGGAAATACAGAAATAAGCACTTTTCCATAAACAAGCTCTAAATCGTGTTTGATGCACTCTGGATACAATGTTTTAAACTTAACTGTTCAAACTAGATGATTAGGAACACTGTAAGACAATTTTCAGCAAGTTGCAACATTGAAATGCAGAAATAAGCACTTTTCCATAAACAAGCTCTAAATCATGATTGATGCACTCTGGATACAATGTTTTAAACTTAACTGTTCAAACTAGATGATTAGGAACACTGTAAGACAATTTTCAGCAAGTTGCAACATTGAAATGCAGAAATAAGCACTTTTCCATAAACAAGCTCTAAATGATGTTTGATGCACTCTGGATACAATGTTTTAAACATAACTGTTCAAACTAGATGATTAGGAACACTGTAGACAGTTTTTAGCAAGTTGCAACATGGAAATACAGAAATAAGCACTTTTCCATAAACAAGCTCTAAATCGTGTTTGATGCACTCTGGATACAATGTTTTTTACAGAACTGTTCAAACTAGATGATTAGGAACACTGTAGACAATTTTCAGCAAGTTGCAACATTGAAATGCAGAAATAAGCACTTTTCCATAAACAAGCTCTAAATCATGTTTTGATGCACTGGATGAAACTTGTTTTTGTTATGTTGAGATTGTTATTCGAGATGTTATGAAAACACTGTAGAATGCATAAATAAGCACTTTTCCATAAACAAGCTCTAAATCATGTTTGATGCACTGGATAAAACTTGTTTTGTTGTTATGTTGAGATTGTTATTCGAGATGTTATGAAAACACTGTAGAATGCATAAATAAGCACTTTTCCATAAACAAGCTCTAAATCATGTTTGATGCACTCTGGATAAAACTTTTTTGTTATGTTTATTCGAGATGTTATGAAAACATTGTAGAATGCAGAAATAAGCACTTTTCCATAAACAAGCTCTAAATCATGATTGATGCACTCTGGATACAATGTTTTAAACATAACTGTTCAAACTAGATGATTAGGAACACTGTAGACAATTTTCAGCAAGTTGCAACATTGAAATGCAGAAATAAGCACTTTTCCATAAACAAGCTCTAAATCATGATTGATGCACTCTGGATACAATGTTTTAAACATAACTGTTCAAACTAGATGATTAGGAACACTGTAGACAGTTTTTAGCAAGTTGCAACATGGAAATACAGAAATAAGCACTTTTCCATAAACAAGCTCTAAATCATGATTGATGCACTCTGGATACAATGTTTTAAACATAACTGTTCAAACTAGATGATTAGGAACACTGGTAGACAATTTTCAGCAAGTTGCAGCATTGAAATACAGAAATAAGCACTTTTCCATAAACAAGCTCTAAATCATGATTGATGCACTCTGGATACAATGTTTTAAACTTAACTGTTCAAACTAGATGATTAGGAACACTGTAAGACAATTTTCAGCAAGTTGCAACATTGAAATGCAGAAATAAGCACTTTTCCATAAACAAGCTCTAAATCATGATTGATGCACTCTGGATACAATGTTTTAAACATAACTGTTCAAACTAGATGATTAGGAACACTGTAGACAGTTTTTAGCAAGTTGCAACATGGAAATACAGAAATAAGCACTTTTCCATAAACAAGCTCTAAATCGTGTTTGATGCACTCTGGATACAATGTTTTTTACAGAACTGTTCAAACTAGATGATTAGGAACACTGTAGACAATTTTCAGCAAGTTGCAACATTGAAATGCAGAAATAAGCACTTTTCCATAAACAAGCTCTAAATCATGATTGATGCACTCTGGATACAATGTTTTAAACTTAACTGTTCAAACTAGATGATTAGGAACACTGTAAGACAATTTTCAGCAAGTTGCAACATTGAAATGCAGAAATAAGCACTTTTCCATAAACAAGCTCTAAATCATGATTGATGCACTCTGGATACAATGTTTTAAACATAACTGTTCAAACTAGATGATTAGGAACACTGTAGACAGTTTTTAGCAAGTTGCAACATGGAAATACAGAAATAAGCACTTTTCCATAAACAAGCTCTAAATCGTGTTTGATGCACTCTGGATACAATGTTTTTACAGAACTGTTCAAACTAGATGATTAGGAACACTGTAGACAATTTTCAGCAAGTTGCAACATTGAAATGCAGAAATAAGCACTTTTCCATAAACAAGCTCTAAATCATGATTGATGCACTCTGGATACAATGTTTTAAACATAACTGTTCAAACTAGATGATTAGGAACACTGTAGACAGTTTTTAGCAAGTTGCAACATGGAAATACAGAAATAAGCACTTTTCCATAAACAAGCTCTAAATCGTGTTTGATGCACTCTGGATACAATGTTTTTTACAGAACTGTTCAAACTAGATGATTAGGAACACTGTAGACAATTTTCAGCAAGTTGCAACATTGAAATGCAGAAATAAGCACTTTTCCATAAACAAGCTCTAAATCATGATTGATGCACTCTGGATACAATGTTTTAAACTTAACTGTTCAAACTAGATGATTAGGAACACTGTAAGACAATTTTCAGCAAGTTGCAACATTGAAATGCAGAAATAAGCACTTTTCCATAAACAAGCTCTAAATCATGATTGATGCACTCTGGATACAATGTTTTAAACATAACTGTTCAAACTAGATGATTAGGAACACTGTAGACAGTTTTTAGCAAGTTGCAACATGGAAATACAGAAATAAGCACTTTTCCATAAACAAGCTCTAAATCGTGTTTGATGCACTCTGGATACAATGTTTTTACAGAACTGTTCAAACTAGATGATTAGGAACACTGTAGACAATTTTCAGCAAGTTGCAACATTGAAATGCAGAAATAAGCACTTTTCCATAAACAAGCTCTAAATCATGATTGATGCACTCTGGATACAATGTTTTAAACTTAACTGTTCAAACTAGATGATTAGGAACACTGTAAGACAATTTTCAGCAAGTTGCAGCATTGAAATACAGAAATAAGCACTTTTCCATAAACAAGCTCTAAATGATGTTTGATGCACTCTGGATACAATGTTTTAAACATAACTGTTCAAACTAGATGATTAGGAACACTGTAGACAATTTTTAGCAAGTTGCAACATTGAAATGCAGAAATAAGCACTTTTCCATAAACAAGCTCTAAATCATGTTTGATGCACTCTGGATAAAACTTTTTGTTATGTTTATTCGAGATGTTATGAAAACATTGTAGAATGCAGAAATAAGCACTTTTCCATAAACAAGCTCTAAATCATGATTGATGCACTCTGGATACAATGTTTTAAACATAACTGTTCAAACTAGATGATTAGGAACACTGTAGACAGTTTTTAGCAAGTTGCAACATGGAAATACAGAAATAAGCACTTTTCCATAAACAAGCTCTAAATCGTGTTTGATGCACTCTGGATACAATGTTTTTACAGAACTGTTCAAACTAGATGATTAGGAACACTGTAGACAGTTTTTAGCAAGTTGCAACATGGAAATACAGAAATAAGCACTTTTCCATAAACAAGCTCTAAATCGTGTTTGATGCACTCTGGATACAATGTTTTTACAGAACTGTTCAAACTAGATGATTAGGAACACTGTAGACAATTTTCAGCAAGTTGCAACATTGAAATGCAGAAATAAGCACTTTTCCATAAACAAGCTCTAAATCATGATTGATGCACTCTGGATACAATGTTTTAAACTTAACTGTTCAAACTAGATGATTAGGAACACTGTAAGACAATTTTCAGCAAGTTGCAACATTGAAATGCAGAAATAAGCACTTTTCCATAAACAAGCTCTAAATCATGATTGATGCACTCTGGATACAATGTTTTAAACATAACTGTTCAAACTAGATGATTAGGAACACTGTAGACAGTTTTTAGCAAGTTGCAACATGGAAATACAGAAATAAGCACTTTTCCATAAACAAGCTCTAAATCGTGTTTGATGCACTCTGGATACAATGTTTTTACAGAACTGTTCAAACTAGATGATTAGGAACACTGTAGACAATTTTCAGCAAGTTGCAACATTGAAATGCAGAAATAAGCACTTTTCCATAAACAAGCTCTAAATCATGATTGATGCACTCTGGATACAATGTTTTAAACATAACTGTTCAAACTAGATGATTAGGAACACTGTAGACAGTTTTTAGCAAGTTGCAACATGGAAATACAGAAATAAGCACTTTTCCATAAACAAGCTCTAAATCGTGTTTGATGCACTCTGGATACAATGTTTTTACAGAACTGTTCAAACTAGATGATTAGGAACACTGTAGACAATTTTCAGCAAGTTGCAACATTGAAATGCAGAAATAAGCACTTTTCCATAAACAAGCTCTAAATCATGATTGATGCACTCTGGATACAATGTTTTAAACTTAACTGTTCAAACTAGATGATTAGGAACACTGTAAGACAATTTTCAGCAAGTTGCAACATTGAAATGCAGAAATAAGCACTTTTCCATAAACAAGCTCTAAATCATGATTGATGCACTCTGGATACAATGTTTTAAACATAACTGTTCAAACTAGATGATTAGGAACACTGTAGACAGTTTTTAGCAAGTTGCAACATGGAAATACAGAAATAAGCACTTTTCCATAAACAAGCTCTAAATCGTGTTTGATGCACTCTGGATACAATGTTTTTACAGAACTGTTCAAACTAGATGATTAGGAACACTGTAGACAATTTTCAGCAAGTTGCAACATTGAAATGCAGAAATAAGCACTTTTCCATAAACAAGCTCTAAATCATGATTGATGCACTCTGGATACAATGTTTTAAACTTAACTGTTCAAACTAGATGATTAGGAACACTGTAAGACAATTTTCAGCAAGTTGCAGCATTGAAATACAGAAATAAGCACTTTTCCATAAACAAGCTCTAAATGATGTTTGATGCACTCTGGATACAATGTTTTAAACATAACTGTTCAAACTAGATGATTAGGAACACTGTAGACAATTTTTAGCAAGTTGCAACATTGAAATGCAGAAATAAGCACTTTTCCATAAACAAGCTCTAAATCATGTTTGATGCACTCTGGATAAAACTTTTTTGTTATGTTTATTCGAGATGTTATGAAAACATTGTAGAATGCAGAAATAAGCACTTTTCCATAAACAAGCTCTAAATCATGATTGATGCACTCTGGATACAATGTTTTAAACATAACTGTTCAAACTAGATGATTAGGAACACTGTAGACAGTTTTTAGCAAGTTGCAACATGGAAATACAGAAATAAGCACTTTTCCATAAACAAGCTCTAAATCGTGTTTGATGCACTCTGGATACAATGTTTTTTACAGAACTGTTCAAACTAGATGATTAGGAACACTGTAGACAATTTTCAGCAAGTTGCAACATTGAAATGCAGAAATAAGCACTTTTCCATAAACAAGCTCTAAATCATGATTGATGCACTCTGGATACAATGTTTTAAACATAACTGTTCAAACTAGATGATTAGGAACACTGTAGACAGTTTTTAGCAAGTTGCAACATGGAAATACAGAAATAAGCACTTTTCCATTAAACAAGCTCTAAATCGTGTTTGATGCACTCTGGATACAATGTTTTTACAGAACTGTTCAAACTAGATGATTAGGAACACTGTAGACAATTTTCAGCAAGTTGCAACATTCAAATGCAGAAATAAGCACTTTTCCATAAACAAGCTCTAAATCATGATTGATGCACTCTGGATACAATGTTTTAAACATAACTGTTCAAACTAGATGATTAGGAACACTGTAGACAGTTTTCAGCAAGTTGCAACATTGAATTGCAGAAATAAGCACTTTTCCATAAACAAGCTCTAAATCATGTTTGATGCACTCTGGATACAATGTTTTAAACATAACTGTTCAAACTAGATGATTAGGAACACTGTAGACAATTTTCAGCAAGTTGCAACATTGAAATGCAGAAATAAGCACTTTTCCATAAACAAGCTCTAAATCATGATTGATGCACTCTGGATAAAACTTTTTTTGTTATGTTTATTCGAGATGTTATGAAAACACTGTAGAATGCAGAAATAAGCACTTTTCCATAAACAAGCTCTAAATCATGATTGATGCACTCTGGATACAATGTTTTAAACATAACTGTTCAAACTAGATGATTAGGAACACTGTAGACAGTTTTCAGCAAGTTGCAACATTGAAATGCAGAAATAAGCACTTTTCCATAAACAAGCTCTAAATCATGATTGATGCACTCTGGATACAATGTTTTTTACAGAACTGTTCAAACTAGATGATTAGGAACACTGTAGACAATTTTCAGCAAGTTGCAACATTGAAATGCAGAAATAAGCACTTTTCCATAAACAAGCTCTAAATCATGATTGATGCACTCTGGATACAATGTTTTAAACATAACTGTTCAAACTAGATGATTAGGAACACTGTAGACAGTTTTTAGCAAGTTGCAACATGGAAATACAGAAATAAGCACTTTTCCATAAACAAGCTCTAAATCGTGTTTGATGCACTCTGGATACAATGTTTTTTACAGAACTGTTCAAACTAGATGATTAGGAACACTGTAGACAATTTTCAGCAAGTTGCAACATTGAAATGCAGAAATAAGCACTTTTCCATAAACAAGCTCTAAATCATGATTGATGCACTGGATAAAACTTGTTTTTGTTATGTTGAGATTGTTATTCGAGATGTTATGAAAACACTGTAGAATGCTTTTTTAAGCACTTTTCCATAAACAAGCTCTAAATCATGTTTGATGCACTCTGGATAAAACTTTTTTGTTATGTTTATTCGAGATGTTATGAAAACACTGTAGAATGCAGAAATAAGCACTTTTCCATAAACAAGCTCTAAATCATGATTGATGCACTCTGGATACAATGTTTTAAACATAACTGTTCAAACTAGATGATTAGGAACACTGGTAGACAATTTTCAGCAAGTTGCAGCATTTGAAATACAGAAATAAGCACTTTTCCATAAACAAGCTCTAAATGATGTTTGATGCACTCTGGATACAATGTTTTAAACATAACTGTTCAAACTAGATGATTAGGAACACTGTAGACAATTTTCAGCAAGTTGCAACATTGAAATGCAGAAATAAGCACTTTTCCATAAACAAGCTCTAAATCATGATTGATGCACTCTGGATACAATGTTTTAAACATAACTGTTCAAACTAGATGATTAGGAACACTGGTAGACAATTTTCAGCAAGTTGCAGCATTTGAAATACAGAAATAAGCACTTTTCCATAAACAAGCTCTAAATGATGTTTGATGCACTCTGGATACAATGTTTTAAACATAACTGTTCAAACTAGATGATTAGGAACACTGTAAGACAATTTTCAGCAAGTTGCAGCATTGAAATACAGAAATAAGCACTTTTCCATAAACAAGCTCTAAATGATGTTTGATGCACTCTGGATACAATGTTTTAAACATAACTGTTCAAACTAGATGATTAGGAACACTGTAGACAATTTTTAGCAAGTTGCAACATTGAAATGCAGAAATAAGCACTTTTCCATAAACAAGCTCTAAATCATGTTTGATGCACTCTGGATAAAACTTTTTTGTTATGTTTATTCGAGATGTTATGAAAACATTGTAGAATGCAGAAATAAGCACTTTTCCATAAACAAGCTCTAAATCATGATTGATGCACTCTGGATACAATGTTTTAAACATAACTGTTCAAACTAGATGATTAGGAACACTGTAGACAGTTTTTAGCAAGTTGCAACATGGAAATACAGAAATAAGCACTTTTCCATAAACAAGCTCTAAATCGTGTTTGATGCACTCTGGATACAATGTTTTTTACAGAACTGTTCAAACTAGATGATTAGGAACACTGTAGACAATTTTCAGCAAGTTGCAACATTGAAATGCAGAAATAAGCACTTTTCCATAAACAAGCTCTAAATCATGATTGATGCACTCTGGATACAATGTTTTAAACTTAACTGTTCAAACTAGATGATTAGGAACACTGTAAGACAATTTTCAGCAAGTTGCAGCAATTGAAATACAGAAATAAGCACTTTTCCATAAACAAGCTCTAAATGATGTTTGATGCACTCTGGATACAATGTTTTAAACATAACTGTTCAAACTAGATGATTAGGAACACTGTAGACAATTTTCAGTAAGTTGCAACATTGAAATGCAGAAATAAATACTTTTCCATAAACAAGCTCTAAATCATGTTTTGATGCACTGGATGAAACTTGTTTTTGTTATGTTGAGATTGTTATTCGAGATGTTATGAAAACACTGTAGAATGCATAAATAAGCACTTTTCCATAAACAAGCTCTAAATCATGTTTGATGCACTCTGGATAAAACTTTTTTTGTTATGTTTATTCGAGATGTTATGAAAACACTGTAGAATGCAGAAATAAGCACTTTTCCATAAACAAGCTCTAAATCATGATTGATGCACTCTGGATACAATGTTTTAAACATAACTGTTCAAACTAGATGATTAGGAACACTGTAGACAGTTTTTAGCAAGTTGCAACATGGAAATACAGAAATAAGCACTTTTCCATAAACAAGCTCTAAATCGTGTTTGATGCACTCTGGATACAATGTTTTTACAGAACTGTTCAAACTAGATGATTAGGAACACTGTAGACAATTTTCAGCAAGTTGCAACATTGAAATGCAGAAATAAGCACTTTTCCATAAACAAGCTCTAAATCATGATTGATGCACTCTGGATACAATGTTTTAAACTTAACTGTTCAAACTAGATGATTAGGAACACTGTAAGACAATTTTCAGCAAGTTGCAGCATTGAAATACAGAAATAAGCACTTTTCCATAAACAAGCTCTAAATCATGATTGATGCACTCTGGATACAATGTTTTAAACTTAACTGTTCAAACTAGATGATTAGGAACACTGTAAGACAATTTTCAGCAAGTTGCAGCATTGAAATACAGAAATAAGCACTTTTCCATAAACAAGCTCTAAATGATGTTTGATGCACTCTGGATACAATGTTTTAAACATAACTGTTCAAACTAGATGATTAGGAACACTGTAGACAATTTTCAGCAAGTTGCAACATTGAAATGCAGAAATAAGCACTTTTCCATAAACAAGCTCTAAATCATGATTGATGCACTCTGGATACAATGTTTTAAACTTAACTGTTCAAACTAGATGATTAGGAACACTGTAAGACAATTTTCAGCAAGTTGCAACATTGAAATGCAGAAATAAGCACTTTTCCATAAACAAGCTCTAAATCATGATTGATGCACTCTGGATACAATGTTTTAAACATAACTGTTCAAACTAGATGATTAGGAACACTGTAGACAGTTTTTAGCAAGTTGCAACATGGAAATACAGAAATAAGCATTTTTCCATAAACAAGCTCTAAATCGTGTTTGATGCACTCTGGATACAATGTTTTTTACAGAACTGTTCAAACTAGATGATTAGGAACACTGTAAGACAATTTTCAGCAAGTTGCAGCATTGAAATACAGAAATAAGCACTTTTCCATAAACAAGCTCTAAATGATGTTTGATGCACTCTGGATACAATGTTTTAAACATAACTGTTCAAACTAGATGATTAGGAACACTGTAGACAATTTTCAGCAAGTTGCAACATTGAAATGCAGAAATAAGCACTTTTCCATAAACAAGCTCTAAATCATGATTGATGCACTCTGGATACAATGTTTTAAACTTAACTGTTCAAACTAGATGATTAGGAACACTGTAAGACAATTTTCAGCAAGTTGCAACATTGAAATGCAGAAATAAGCACTTTTCCATAAACAAGCTCTAAATCATGATTGATGCACTCTGGATACAATGTTTTAAACATAACTGTTCAAACTAGATGATTAGGAACACTGTAGACAGTTTTTAGCAAGTTGCAACATGGAAATACAGAAATAAGCATTTTTCCATAAACAAGCTCTAAATCGTGTTTGATGCACTCTGGATACAATGTTTTTACAGAACTGTTCAAACTAGATGATTAGGAACACTGTAAGACAATTTTCAGCAAGTTGCAGCATTGAAATACAGAAATAAGCACTTTTCCATAAACAAGCTCTAAATGATGTTTGATGCACTCTGGATACAATGTTTTAAACATAACTGTTCAAACTAGATGATTAGGAACACTGTAGACAATTTTCAGCAAGTTGCAACATTGAAATGCAGAAATAAGCACTTTTCCATAAACAAGCTCTAAATCATGTTTTGATGCACTGGATGAAACTTGTTTTTGTTATGTTGAGATTGTTATTCGAGATGTTATGAAAACACTGTAGAATGCATAAATAAGCACTTTTCCATAAACAAGCTCTAAATCATGTTTGATGCACTGGATAAAACTTGTTTTTGTTATGTTGAGATTGTTATTCGAGATGTTATGAAAACACTGTAGAATGCATAAATAAGCACTTTTCCATAAACAAGCTCTAAATCATGTTTGATGCACTCTGGATAAAACTTTTTTGTTATGTTTATTCGAGATGTTATGAAAACACTGTAGAATGCAGAAATAAGCACTTTTCCATAAACAAGCTCTAAATCATGATTGATGCACTCTGGATACAATGTTTTAAACATAACTGTTCAAACTAGATGATTAGGAACACTGTAGACAGTTTTTAGCAAGTTGCAACATGGAAATACAGAAATAAGCACTTTTCCATAAACAAGCTCTAAATCGTGTTTGATGCACTCTGGATACAATGTTTTTACAGAACTGTTCAAACTAGATGATTAGGAACACTGTAGACAATTTTCAGCAAGTTGCAACATTGAAATGCAGAAATAAGCACTTTTCCATAAACAAGCTCTAAATCATGATTGATGCACTCTGGATACAATGTTTTTTACAGAACTGTTCAAACTAGATGATTAGGAACACTGTAGACAATTTTCAGCAAGTTGCAACATTGAAATGCAGAAATAAGCACTTTTCCATAAACAAGCTCTAAATCATGATTGATGCACTCTGGATACAATGTTTTAAACTTAACTGTTCAAACTAGATGATTAGGAACACTGTAAGACAATTTTCAGCAAGTTGCAGCATTGAAATACAGAAATAAGCACTTTTCCATAAACAAGCTCTAAATGATGTTTGATGCACTCTGGATACAATGTTTTAAACATAACTGTTCAAACTAGATGATTAGGAACACTGTAGACAATTTTCAGCAAGTTGCAACATTGAAATGCAGAAATAAGCACTTTTCCATAAACAAGCTCTAAATCATGATTGATGCACTCTGGATACAATGTTTTAAACTTAACTGTTCAAACTAGATGATTAGGAACACTGTAAGACCATTTTCAGCAAGTTGCAACATTGAAATGCAGAAATAAGCACTTTTCCATAAACAAGCTCTAAATCATGATTGATGCACTCTGGATACAATGTTTTAAACATAACTGTTCAAACTAGATGATTAGGAACACTGTAGACAGTTTTTAGCAAGTTGCAACATGGAAATACAGAAATAAGCACTTTTCCATAAACAAGCTCTAAATCGTGTTTGATGCACTCTGGATACAATGTTTTTTACAGAACTGTTCAAACTAGATGATTAGGAACACTGTAGACAATTTTCAGCAAGTTGCAACATTGAAATGCAGAAATAAGCACTTTTCCATAAACAAGCTCTAAATCATGATTGATGCACTCTGGATACAATGTTTTAAACTTAACTGTTCAAACTAGATGATTAGGAACACTGTAAGACAATTTTCAGCAAGTTGCAGCATTGAAATACAGAAATAAGCACTTTTCCATAAACAAGCTCTAAATGATGTTTGATGCACTCTGGATACAATGTTTTAAACATAACTGTTCAAACTAGATGATTAGGAACACTGTAGACAATTTTCAACATTGAAATGCAGAAATAAGCACTTTTCCATAAACAAGCTCTAAATCATGATTGATGCACTCTGGATAAAACTTTTTTTGTTATGTTTATTCGAGATGTTGTGAAAACACTGTAGAATGCAGAAATAAGCACTTTTCCATAAACAAGCTTTAAATCATGATTGATGCACTCTGGATACAATGTTTTAAACATAACTGTTCAAACTAGATGATTAGGAACACTGTAGACAGTTTTTAGCAAGTTGCAACATGGAAATACAGAAATAAGCACTTTTCCATAAACAAGCTCTAAATCGTGTTTGATGCACTCTGGATACAATGTTTTTTACAGAACTGTTCAAACTAGATGATTAGGAACACTGTAGACAATTTTCAGCAAGTTGCAACATTGAAATGCAGAAATAAGCACTTTTCCATAAACAAGCTCTAAATCATGATTGATGCACTCTGGATACAATGTTTTAAACATAACTGTTCAAACTAGATGATTAGGAACACTGTAGACAGTTTTTAGCAAGTTGCAACATGGAAATACAGAAATAAGCACTTTTCCATAAACAAGCTCTAAATCGTGTTTGATGCACTCTGGATACAATGTTTTTTACAGAACTGTTCAAACTAGATGATTAGGAACACTGTAGACAATTTTCAGCAAGTTGCAACATTGAAATGCAGAAATAAGCACTTTTCCATAAACAAGCTCTAAATCATGATTGATGCACTCTGGATACAATGTTTTAAACTTAACTGTTCAAACTAGATGATTAGGAACACTGTAAGACAATTTTCAGCAAGTTGCAGCATTGAAATACAGAAATAAGCACTTTTCCATAAACAAGCTCTAAATGATGTTTGATGCACTCTGGATACAATGTTTTAAACATAACTGTTCAAACTAGATGATTAGGAACACTGTAGACAATTTTCAGCAAGTTGCAACATTGAAATGCAGAAATAAGCACTTTTCCATAAACAAGCTCTAAATCATGTTTTGATGCACTGGATGAAACTTGTTTTTGTTATGTTGAGATTGTTATTCGAGATGTTATGAAAACACTGTAGAATGCATAAATAAGCACTTTTCCATAAACAAGCTCTAAATCATGTTTGATGCACTGGATAAAACTTGTTTTTGTTATGTTGAGATTGTTATTCGAGATGTTATGAAAACACTGTAGAATGCATAAATAAGCACTTTTCCATAAACAAGCTCTAAATCATGTTTGATGCACTCTGGATAAAACTTTTTTTGTTATGTTTATTCGAGATGTTATGAAAACACTGTAGAATGCAGAAATAAGCACTTTTCCATAAACAAGCTCTAAATCATGATTGATGCACTCTGGATACAATGTTTTAAACATAACTGTTCAAACTAGATGATTAGGAACACTGGTAGACAATTTTCAGCAAGTTGCAGCATTGAAATACAGAAATAAGCACTTTTCCATAAACAAGCTCTAAATCATGATTGATGCACTCTGGATACAATGTTTTAAACTTAACTGTTCAAACTAGATGATTAGGAACACTGTAAGACAATTTTCAGCAAGTTGCAACATTGAAATGCAGAAATAAGCACTTTTCCATAAACAAGCTCTAAATCATGATTGATGCACTCTGGATACAATGTTTTAAACTTAACTGTTCAAACTAGATGATTAGGAACACTGTAAGACAATTTTCAGCAAGTTGCAACATTGAAATGCAGAAATAAGCACTTTTCCATAAACAAGCTCTAAATCATGATTGATGCACTCTGGATACAATGTTTTAAACTTAACTGTTCAAACTAGATGATTAGGAACACTGTAAGACAATTTTCAGCAAGTTGCAGCATTGAAATACAGAAATAAGCACTTTTCCATAAACAAGCTCTAAATGATGTTTGATGCACTCTGGATACAATGTTTTAAACATAACTGTTCAAACTAGATGATTAGGAACACTGTAGACAATTTTCAGCAAGTTGCAACATTGAAATGCAGAAATAAGCACTTTTCCATAAACAAGCTCTAAATCATGATTGATGCACTCTGGATACAATGTTTTAAACTTAACTGTTCAAACTAGATGATTAGGAACACTGTAAGACAATTTTCAGCAAGTTGCAACATTGAAATGCAGAAATAAGCACTTTTCCATAAACAAGCTCTAAATCATGATTGATGCACTCTGGATACAATGTTTTAAACATAACTGTTCAAACTAGATGATTAGGAACACTGTAGACAGTTTTTAGCAAGTTGCAACATGGAAATACAGAAATAAGCATTTTTCCATAAACAAGCTCTAAATCGTGTTTGATGCACTCTGGATACAATGTTTTTACAGAACTGTTCAAACTAGATGATTAGGAACACTGTAAGACAATTTTCAGCAAGTTGCAGCATTGAAATACAGAAATAAGCACTTTTCCATAAACAAGCTCTAAATGATGTTTGATGCACTCTGGATACAATGTTTTAAACATAACTGTTCAAACTAGATGATTAGGAACACTGTAGACAATTTTCAGCAAGTTGCAACATTGAAATGCAGAAATAAGCACTTTTCCATAAACAAGCTCTAAATCATGTTTTGATGCACTGGATGAAACTTGTTTTTGTTATGTTGAGATTGTTATTCGAGATGTTATGAAAACACTGTAGAATGCATAAATAAGCACTTTTCCATAAACAAGCTCTAAATCATGTTTGATGCACTGGATAAAACTTGTTTTTGTTATGTTGAGATTGTTATTCGAGATGTTATGAAAACACTGTAGAATGCATAAATAAGCACTTTTCCATAAACAAGCTCTAAATCATGTTTGATGCACTCTGGATAAAACTTTTTTTGTTATGTTTATTCGAGATGTTATGAAAACACTGTAGAATGCAGAAATAAGCACTTTTCCATAAACAAGCTCTAAATCATGATTGATGCACTCTGGATACAATGTTTTAAACATAACTGTTCAAACTAGATGATTAGGAACACTGTAGACAGTTTTTAGCAAGTTGCAACATGGAAATACAGAAATAAGCACTTTTCCATAAACAAGCTCTAAATCATGTTTGATGCACTCTGGATACAATGTTTTTTACAGAACTGTTCAAACTAGATGATTAGGAACACTGTAGACAATTTTCAGCAAGTTGCAACATTGAAATGCAGAAATAAGCACTTTTCCATAAACAAGCTCTAAATCATGATTGATGCACTCTGGATACAATGTTTTAAACAGAACTGTTCAAACTAGATGATTAGGAACACTGTAGACAATTTTCAGCAAGTTGCAACATTGAAATGCAGAAATAAGCACTTTTCCATAAACAAGCTCTAAATCATGATTGATGCACTCTGGATACAATGTTTTAAACTTAACTGTTCAAACTAGATGATTAGGAACACTGTAAGACAATTTTCAGCAAGTTGCAGCATTGAAATACAGAAATAAGCACTTTTCCATAAACAAGCTCTAAATGATGTTTGATGCACTCTGGATACAATGTTTTAAACATAACTGTTCAAACTAGATGATTAGGAACACTGTAGACAATTTTCAGCAAGTTGCAACATTGAAATGCAGAAATAAGCACTTTTCCATAAACAAGCTCTAAATCATGATTGATGCACTCTGGATACAATGTTTTAAACTTAACTGTTCAAACTAGATGATTAGGAACACTGTAAGACCATTTTCAGCAAGTTGCAACATTGAAATGCAGAAATAAGCACTTTTCCATAAACAAGCTCTAAATCATGATTGATGCACTCTGGATACAATGTTTTAAACATAACTGTTCAAACTAGATGATTAGGAACACTGTAGACAGTTTTTAGCAAGTTGCAACATGGAAATACAGAAATAAGCACTTTTCCATAAACAAGCTCTAAATCGTGTTTGATGCACTCTGGATACAATGTTTTACAGAACTGTTCAAACTAGATGATTAGGAACACTGTAGACAATTTTCAGCAAGTTGCAACATTGAAATGCAGAAATAAGCACTTTTCCATAAACAAGCTCTAAATCATGATTGATGCACTCTGGATACAATGTTTTAAACATAACTGTTCAAACTAGATGATTAGGAACACTGTAGACAATTTTGAGCAAGTTGCAACATTGAAATGCAGAAATAAGCACTTTTCCATAAACAAGCTCTAAATCATGATTGATGCACTCTGGATAAAACTTTTTTTGTTATGTTTATTCGAGATGTTGTGAAAACACTGTAGAATGCAGAAATAAGCACTTTTCCATAAACAAGCTCTAAATCATGATTGATGCACTCTGGATACAATGTTTTAAACATAACTGTTCAAACTAGATGATTAGGAACACTGTAGACAGTTTTTAGCAAGTTGCAACATGGAAATACAGAAATAAGCACTTTTCCATAAACAAGCTCTAAATCGTGTTTGATGCACTCTGGATACAATGTTTTTTACAGAACTGTTCAAACTAGATGATTAGGAACACTGTAGACAATTTTCAGCAAGTTGCAACATTGAAATGCAGAAATAAGCACTTTTCCATAAACAAGCTCTAAATCATGATTGATGCACTCTGGATACAATGTTTTAAACATAACTGTTCAAACTAGATGATTAGGAACACTGTAGACAGTTTTTAGCAAGTTGCAACATGGAAATACAGAAATAAGCACTTTTCCATAAACAAGCTCTAAATCGTGTTTGATGCACTCTGGATACAATGTTTTTTACAGAACTGTTCAAACTAGATGATTAGGAACACTGTAGACAATTTTCAGCAAGTTGCAACATTGAAATGCAGAAATAAGCACTTTTCCATAAACAAGCTCTAAATCATGATTGATGCACTCTGGATACAATGTTTTAAACTTAACTGTTCAAACTAGATGATTAGGAACACTGTAAGACAATTTTCAGCAAGTTGCAGCATTGAAATACAGAAATAAGCACTTTTCCATAAACAAGCTCTAAATGATGTTTGATGCACTCTGGATACAATGTTTTAAACATAACTGTTCAAACTAGATGATTAGGAACACTGTAGACAATTTTCAGCAAGTTGCAACATTGAAATGCAGAAATAAGCACTTTTCCATAAACAAGCTCTAAATCATGTTTTGATGCACTGGATGAAACTTGTTTTTGTTATGTTGAGATTGTTATTCGAGATGTTATGAAAACACTGTAGAATGCATAAATAAGCACTTTTCCATAAACAAGCTCTAAATCATGTTTGATGCACTGGATAAAACTTGTTTTTGTTATGTTGAGATTGTTATTCGAGATGTTATGAAAACACTGTAGAATGCATAAATAAGCACTTTTCCATAAACAAGCTCTAAATCATGTTTGATGCACTCTGGATAAAACTTTTTTGTTATGTTTATTCGAGATGTTATGAAAACACTGTAGAATGCAGAAATAAGCACTTTTCCATAAACAAGCTCTAAATCATGATTGATGCACTCTGGATACAATGTTTTAAACATAACTGTTCAAACTAGATGATTAGGAACACTGGTAGACAATTTTCAGCAAGTTGCAACATTGAAATGCAGAAATAAGCACTTTTCCATAAACAAGCTCTAAATCATGATTGATGCACTCTGGATACAATGTTTTAAACTTAACTGTTCAAACTAGATGATTAGGAACACTGTAAGACAATTTTCAGCAAGTTGCAACATTGAAATGCAGAAATAAGCACTTTTCCATAAACAAGCTCTAAATCATGATTGATGCACTCTGGATACAATGTTTTAAACATAACTGTTCAAACTAGATGATTAGGAACACTGTAGACAAGCAAGTTGCAACATGGAAATACAGAAATAAGCACTTTTCCATAAACAAGCTCTAAATCGTGTTTGATGCACTCTGGATACAATGTTTTTTACAGAACTGTTCAAACTAGATGATTAGGAACACTGTAGACAATTTTCAGCAAGTTGCAACATTGAAATGCAGAAATAAGCACTTTTCCATAAACAAGCTCTAAATCATGATTGATGCACTCTGGATACAATGTTTTAAACATAACTGTTCAAACTAGATGATTAGGAACACTGTAAGACAATTTTCAGCAAGTTGCAGCATTGAAATACAGAAATAAGCACTTTTCCATAAACAAGCTCTAAATGATGTTTGATGCACTCTGGATACAATGTTTTAAACATAACTGTTCAAACTAGATGATTAGGAACACTGTAGACAATTTTCAGCAAGTTGCAACATTGAAATGCAGAAATAAGCACTTTTCCATAAACAAGCTCTAAATCATGTTTTGATGCACTGGATGAAACTTGTTTTTGTTATGTTGAGATTGTTATTCGAGATGTTATGAAAACACTGTAGAATGCATAAATAAGCACTTTTCCATAAACAAGCTCTAAATCATGTTTGATGCACTGGATAAAACTTGTTTTTGTTATGTTGAGATTGTTATTCGAGATGTTATGAAAACACTGTAGAATGCAGAAATAAGCACTTTTCCATAAACAAGCTCTAAATCATGATTGATGCACTCTGGATAAAACTTTTTTTGTTATGTTTATTCGAGATGTTATGAAAACAACTGTAGAATGCAGAAATAAGCACTTTTCCATAAACAAGCTCTAAATCATGATTGATGCACTCTGGATACAATGTTTTAAACATAACTGTTCAAACTAGATGATTAGGAACACTGTAGACAGTTTTCAGCATTGAATTGCAGAAATAAGCACTTTTCCATAAACAAGCTCTAAATCATTTTTGATGCACTCTGGATACAATGTTTTAAACATAACTGTTCAAACTAGATGATTAGGAACACTGTAGACAATTTTCAGCAAGTTGCAACATTGAAATGCAGAAATAAGCACTTTTCCATAAACAAGCTCTAAATCATGATTGATGCACTCTGGATACAATGTTTTAAACATAACTGTTCAAACTAGATGATTAGGAACACTGTAGACAATTTTCAGCAAGTTGCAGCATTGAAATACAGAAATAAGCACTTTTCCATAAACAAGCTCTAAATGATGTTTGATGCACTCTGGATACAATGTTTTAAACATAACTGTTCAAACTAGATGATTAGGAACACTGTAGACAATTTTCAGCAAGTTGCAACATTGAAATGCAGAAATAAGCACTTTTCCATAAACAAGCTCTAAATCATGTTTTGATGCACTGGATGAAACTTGTTTTTGTTATGTTGAGATTGTTATTCGAGATGTTATGAAAACACTGTAGAATGCATAAATAAGCACTTTTCCATAAACAAGCTCTAAATCATGTTTGATGCACTGGATAAAACTTGTTTTTGTTATGTTGAGATTGTTATTCGAGATGTTATGAAAACACTGTAGAATGCATAAATAAGCACTTTTCCATAAACAAGCTCTAAATCATGATTGATGCACTCTGGATACAATGTTTTAAACTTAACTGTTCAAACTAGATGATTAGGAACACTGTAAGACAATTTTCAGCAAGTTGCAGCATTGAAATACAGAAATAAGCACTTTTCCATAAACAAGCTCTAAATGATGTTTGATGCACTCTGGATACAATGTTTTAAACATAACTGTTCAAACTAGATGATTAGGAACACTGTAGACAATTTTCAGCAAGTTGCAACATTGAAATGCAGAAATAAGCACTTTTCCATAAACAAGCTCTAAATCATGTTTTGATGCACTGGATGAAACTTGTTTTTGTTATGTTGAGATTGTTATTCGAGATGTTATGAAAACACTGTAGAATGCATAAATAAGCACTTTTCCATAAACAAGCTCTAAATCATGTTTGATGCACTGGATAAAACTTGTTTTTGTTATGTTGAGATTGTTATTCGAGATGTTATGAAAACACTGTAGAATGCATAAATAAGCACTTTTCCATAAACAAGCTCTAAATCATGTTTGATGCACTCTGGATAAAACTTTTTTGTTATGTTTATTCGAGATGTTATGAAAACATTGTAGAATGCAGAAATAAGCACTTTTCCATAAACAAGCTCTAAATCATGATTGATGCACTCTGGATACAATGTTTTAAACATAACTGTTCAAACTAGATGATTAGGAACACTGTAGACAATTTTAGCAAGTTGCAACATGGAAATGCAGAAATAAGCACTTTTCCATAAACAAGCTCTAAATCATGTTTGATGCACTCTGGATACAATGTTTTAAACATAACTGTTCAAACTAGATGATTAGGAACACTGTAGACAATTTTCAGCAAGTTGCAACATTGAAATGCAGAAATAAGCACTTTTCCATAAACAAGCTCTAAATCATGATTGATGCACTCTGGATACAATGTTTTAAACTTAACTGTTCAAACTAGATGATTAGGAACACTGTAAGACAATTTTCAGCAAGTTGCAGCATTGAAATACAGAAATAAGCACTTTTCCATAAACAAGCTCTAAATGATGTTTGATGCACTCTGGATACAATGTTTTAAACATAACTGTTCAAACTAGATGATTAGGAACACTGTAGACAATTTTCAGCAAGTTGCAACATTGAAATGCAGAAATAAGCACTTTTCCATAAACAAGCTCTAAATCATGTTTTGATGCACTGGATGAAACTTGTTTTTGTTATGTTGAGATTGTTATTCGAGATGTTATGAAAACACTGTAGAATGCATAAATAAGCACTTTTCCATAAACAAGCTCTAAATCATGTTTGATGCACTGGATAAAACTTGTTTTTGTTATGTTGAGATTGTTATTCGAGATGTTATGAAAACACTGTAGAATGCATAAATAAGCACTTTTCCATAAACAAGCTCTAAATCATGATTGATGCACTCTGGATACAATGTTTTAAACATAACTGTTCAAACTAGATGATTAGGAACACTGTAAGACAATTTTCAGCAAGTTGCAGCATTGAAATACAGAAATAAGCACTTTTCCATAAACAAGCTCTAAATGATGTTTGATGCACTCTGGATACAATGTTTTAAACATAACTGTTCAAACTAGATGATTAGGAACACTGTAGACAATTTTCAGCAAGTTGCAACATTGAAATGCAGAAATAAGCACTTTTCCATAAACAAGCTCTAAATCATGTTTTGATGCACTGGATGAAACTTGTTTTTGTTATGTTGAGATTGTTATTCGAGATGTTATGAAAACACTGTAGAATGCATAAATAAGCACTTTTCCATAAACAAGCTCTAAATCATGTTTGATGCACTGGATAAAACTTGTTTTTGTTATGTTGAGATTGTTATTCGAGATGTTATGAAAACACTGTAGAATGCATAAATAAGCACTTTTCCATAAACAAGCTCTAAATCATGTTTGATGCACTCTGGATAAAACTTGTTTTTTTGTTATGTTTATTCGAGATGTTATGAAAACATTGTAGAATGCAGAAATAAGCACTTTTCCATAAACAAGCTCTAAATCATGATTGATGCACTCTGGATACAATGTTTTAAACATAACTGTTCAAACTAGATGATTAGGAACACTGTAGACAATTTTCAGCAAGTTGCAACATTGAAATGCAGAAATAAGCACTTTTCCATAAACAAGCTCTAAATCATGATTGATGCACTCTGGATACAATGTTTTAAACTTAACTGTTCAAACTAGATGATTAGGAACACTGTAAGACAATTTTCAGCAAGTTGCAACATTGAAATACAGAAATAAGCACTTTTCCATAAACAAGCTCTAAATGATGTTTGATGCACTCTGGATACAATGTTTTAAACATAACTGTTCAAACTAGATGATTAGGAACACTGTAGACAATTTTCAGCAAGTTGCAACATTGAAATGCAGAAATAAGCACTTTTCCATAAACAAGCTCTAAATCATGTTTTGATGCACTGGATGAAACTTGTTTTTGTTATGTTGAGATTGTTATTCGAGATGTTATGAAAACACTGTAGAATGCATAAATAAGCACTTTTCCATAAACAAGCTCTAAATCATGTTTGATGCACTGGATAAAACTTGTTTTTGTTATGTTGAGATTGTTATTCGAGATGTTATGAAAACACTGTAGAATGCATAAATAAGCACTTTTCCATAAACAAGCTCTAAATCATGATTGATGCACTCTGGATACAATGTTTTAAACATAACTGTTCAAACTAGATGATTAGGAACACTGTAAGACAATTTTCAGCAAGTTGCAGCATTGAAATACAGAAATAAGCACTTTTCCATAAACAAGCTCTAAATGATGTTTGATGCACTCTGGATACAATGTTTTAAACATAACTGTTCAAACTAGATGATTAGGAACACTGTAGACAATTTTCAGCAAGTTGCAACATTGAAATGCAGAAATAAGCACTTTTCCATAAACAAGCTCTAAATCATGTTTTGATGCACTGGATGAAACTTGTTTTTGTTATGTTGAGATTGTTATTCGAGATGTTATGAAAACACTGTAGAATGCATAAATAAGCACTTTTCCATAAACAAGCTCTAAATCATGTTTGATGCACTGGATAAAACTTGTTTTTGTTATGTTGAGATTGTTATTCGAGATGTTATGAAAACACTGTAGAATGCAGAAATAAGCACTTTTCCATAAACAAGCTCTAAATCATGATTGATGCACTCTGGATAAAACTTTTTTTGTTATGTTTATTCGAGATGTTGTGAAAACACTGTAGAATGCAGAAATAAGCACTTTTCCATAAACAAGCTCTAAATCATGATTGATGCACTCTGGATACAATGTTTTAAACATAACTGTTCAAACTAGATGATTAGGAACACTGTAGACAATTTTCAGCAAGTTGCAACATTGAAATGCAGAAATAAGCACTTTTCCATAAACAAGCTCTAAATCATGATTGATGCACTCTGGATACAATGTTTTAAACATAACTGTTCAAACTAGATGATTAGGAACACTGTAGACAGTTTTTCAGCAAGTTGCAACATTGAAATGCAGAAATAAGCACTTTTCCATAAACAAGCTCTAAATCATGATTGATGCACTCTGGATACAATGTTTTAAACATAACTGTTCAAACTAGATGATTAGGAACACTGTAGACAATTTTCAGCAAGTTGCAACATTTCAAATACAGAAATAAGCACTTTTCCATAAACAAGCTCTAAATCATGTTTGATGCACTCTGGATACAATGTTTTAAACATAACTGTTCAAACTAGATGATTAGGAACACTGTAGACAATTTTCAGCAAGTTGCAACATTGAAATGCAGAAATAAGCACTTTTCCATAAACAAGCTCTAAATCATGATTGATGCACTCTGGATACAATGTTTTAAACTTAACTGTTCAAACTAGATGATTAGGAACACTGTAAGACAATTTTCAGCAAGTTGCAGCATTGAAATACAGAAATAAGCACTTTTCCATAAACAAGCTCTAAATGATGTTTGATGCACTCTGGATACAATGTTTTAAACATAACTGTTCAAACTAGATGATTAGGAACACTGTAGACAATTTTCAGCAAGTTGCAACATTGAAATGCAGAAATAAGCACTTTTCCATAAACAAGCTCTAAATCATGTTTTGATGCACTGGATGAAACTTGTTTTTGTTATGTTGAGATTGTTATTCGAGATGTTATGAAAACACTGTAGAATGCATAAATAAGCACTTTTCCATAAACAAGCTCTAAATCATGTTTGATGCACTGGATAAAACTTGTTTTTGTTATGTTGAGATTGTTATTCGAGATGTTATGAAAACACTGTAGAATGCATAAATAAGCACTTTTCCATAAACAAGCTCTAAATCATGTTTGATGCACTCTGGATAAAACTTTTTTTGTTATGTTTATTCGAGATGTTATGAAAACATTGTAGAATGCAGAAATAAGCACTTTTCCATAAACAAGCTCTAAATCATGATTGATGCACTCTGGATACAATGTTTTAAACATAACTGTTCAAACTAGATGATTAGGAACACTGTAGACAATTTTCAGCAAGTTGCAACATTGAAATGCAGAAATAAGCACTTTTCCATAAACAAGCTCTAAATCATGTTTGATGCACTCTGGATACAATGTTTTAAACAGAACTGTTCAAACTAGATGATTAGGAACACTGTAGACAATTTTCAGCAAGTTGCAACATTGAAATGCAGAAATAAGCACTTTTCCATAAACAAGCTCTAAATCATGATTGATGCACTCTGGATACAATGTTTTAAACTTAACTGTTCAAACTAGATGATTAGGAACACTGTAAGACAATTTTCAGCAAGTTGCAGCATTGAAATACAGAAATAAGCACTTTTCCATAAACAAGCTCTAAATGATGTTTGATGCACTCTGGATACAATGTTTTAAACATAACTGTTCAAACTAGATGATTAGGAACACTGTAGACAATTTTCAGCAAGTTGCAACATTGAAATGCAGAAATAAGCACTTTTCCATAAACAAGCTCTAAATCATGTTTTGATGCACTGGATGAAACTTGTTTTTGTTATGTTGAGATTGTTATTCGAGATGTTATGAAAACACTGTAGAATGCATAAATAAGCACTTTTCCATAAACAAGCTCTAAATCATGTTTGATGCACTGGATAAAACTTGTTTTTGTTATGTTGAGATTGTTATTCGAGATGTTATGAAAACACTGTAGAATGCATAAATAAGCACTTTTCCATAAACAAGCTCTAAATCATGATTGATGCACTCTGGATACAATGTTTTAAACTTAACTGTTCAAACTAGATGATTAGGAACACTGTAAGACAATTTTCAGCAAGTTGCAGCATTGAAATGCAGAAATAAGCACTTTCCATAAACAAGCTCTAAATGATGTTTGATGCACTCTGGATACAATGTTTTAAACATAACTGTTCAAACTAGATGATTAGGAACACTGTAGACAATTTTCAGCAAGTTGCAACATTGAAATGCAGAAATAAGCACTTTTCCATAAACAAGCTCTAAATCATGTTTTGATGCACTGGATGAAACTTGTTTTTGTTATGTTGAGATTGTTATTCGAGATGTTATTAGAATGCATAAATAAGCACTTTTCCATAAACAAGCTCTAAATCATGTTTGATGCACTGGATAAAACTTGTTTTTGTTATGTTGAGATTGTTATTCGAGATGTTATGAAAACACTGTAGAATGCATAAATAAGCACTTTTCCATAAACAAGCTCTAAATCATGTTTGATGCACTCTGGATAAAATGTTTTTTTTTGTTATGTTTATTCGAGATGTTATGAAAACATTGTAGAATGCAGAAATAAGCACTTTTCCATAAACAAGCTCTAAATCATGATTGATGCACTCTGGATACAATGTTTTAAACATAACTGTTCAAACTAGATGATTAGGAACACTGTAGACAATTTTCAGCAAGTTGCAACATTGAAATGCAGAAATAAGCACTTTTCCATAAACAAGCTCTAAATCATGTTTGATGCACTCTGGATACAATGTTTTAAACAGAACTGTTCAAACTAGATGATTAGGAACACTGTAGACAATTTTCAGCAAGTTGCAACATTGAAATGCAGAAATAAGCACTTTTCCATAAACAAGCTCTAAATCATGATTGATGCACTCTGGATACAATGTTTTAAACTTAACTGTTCAAACTAGATGATTAGGAACACTGTAAGACAATTTTCAGCAAGTTGCAACATTGAAATACAGAAATAAGCACTTTTCCATAAACAAGCTCTAAATGATGTTTGATGCACTCTGGATACAATGTTTTAAACATAACTGTTCAAACTAGATGATTAGGAACACTGTAGACAATTTTCAGCAAGTTGCAACATTGAAATGCAGAAATAAGCACTTTTCCATAAACAAGCTCTAAATCATGTTTTGATGCACTGGATGAAACTTGTTTTTGTTATGTTGAGATTGTTATTCGAGATGTTATGAAAACACTGTAGAATGCATAAATAAGCACTTTTCCATAAACAAGCTCTAAATCATGTTTGATGCACTGGATAAAACTTGTTTTTGTTATGTTGAGATTGTTATTCGAGATGTTATGAAAACACTGTAGAATGCATAAATAAGCACTTTTCCATAAACAAGCTCTAAATCATGATTGATGCACTCTGGATACAATGTTTTAAACATAACTGTTCAAACTAGATGATTAGGAACACTGTAAGACAATTTTCAGCAAGTTGCAGCATTGAAATACAGAAATAAGCACTTTTCCATAAACAAGCTCTAAATGATGTTTGATGCACTCTGGATACAATGTTTTAAACATAACTGTTCAAACTAGATGATTAGGAACACTGTAGACAATTTTCAGCAAGTTGCAACATTGAAATGCAGAAATAAGCACTTTTCCATAAACAAGCTCTAAATCATGTTTTGATGCACTGGATGAAACTTGTTTTTGTTATGTTGAGATTGTTATTCGAGATGTTATGAAAACACTGTAGAATGCATAAATAAGCACTTTTCCATAAACAAGCTCTAAATCATGTTTGATGCACTGGATAAAACTTGTTTTTGTTATGTTGAGATTGTTATTCGAGATGTTATGAAAACACTGTAGAATGCATAAATAAGCACTTTTCCATAAACAAGCTCTAAATCATGTTTGATGCACTCTGGATAAATGTTTTTTTTTGTTATGTTTATTCGAGATGTTATGAAAACATTGTAGAATGCAGAAATAAGCACTTTTCCATAAACAAGCTCTAAATCATGATTGATGCACTCTGGATACAATGTTTTAAACATAACTGTTCAAACTAGATGATTAGGAACACTGTAGACAATTTTCAGCAAGTTGCAACATTGAAATGCAGAAATAAGCACTTTTCCATAAACAAGCTCTAAATCATGTTTTGATGCACTGGATGAAACTTGTTTTTGTTATGTTGAGATTGTTATTCGAGATGTTTGAAAACACTTAGAATGCATAAATAAGCACTTTTCCATAAACAAGCTCTAAATCATGTTTGATGCACTGGATAAAACTTGTTTTTGTTATGTTGAGATTGTTATTCGAGATGTTATGAAAACACTGTAGAATGCATAAATAAGCACTTTTCCATAAACAAGCTCTAAATCATGATTGATGCACTCTGGATACAATGTTTTAAACATAACTGTTCAAACTAGATGATTAGGAACACTGTAAGACAATTTTCAGCAAGTTGCAGCATTGAAATACAGAAATAAGCACTTTTCCATAAACAAGCTCTAAATGATGTTTGATGCACTCTGGATACAATGTTTTAAACATAACTGTTCAAACTAGATGATTAGGAACACTGTAGACAATTTTCAGCAAGTTGCAACATTGAAATGCAGAAATAAGCACTTTTCCATAAACAAGCTCTAAATCATGTTTTGATGCACTGGATGAAACTTGTTTTTGTTATGTTGAGATTGTTATTCGAGATGTTATGAAAACACTGTAGAATGCATAAATAAGCACTTTTCCATAAACAAGCTCTAAATCATGTTTGATGCACTGGATAAAACTTGTTTTTGTTATGTTGAGATTGTTATTCGAGATGTTATGAAAACACTGTAGAATGCATAAATAAGCACTTTTCCATAAACAAGCTCTAAATCATGTTTGATGCACTCTGGATAAAACTTTTTTTGTTATGTTTATTCGAGATGTTATGAAAACATTGTAGAATGCAGAAATAAGCACTTTTCCATAAACAAGCTCTAAATCATGATTGATGCACTCTGGATACAATGTTTTAAACATAACTGTTCAAACTAGATGATTAGGAACACTGTAGACAATTTTCAGCAAGTTGCAACATTGAAATGCAGAAATAAGCACTTTTCCATAAACAAGCTCTAAATCATGATTGATGCACTCTGGATACAATGTTTTAAACATAACTGTTCAAACTAGATGATTAGGAACACTGTAGACAGTTTTAGCAAGTTGCAACATGGAAATACAGAAATAAGCACTTTTCCATAAACAAGCTCTAAATCATGTTTGATGCACTCTGGATACAATGTTTTTTACAGAACTGTTCAAACTAGATGATTAGGAACACTGTGGACAATTTTCAGCAAGTTGCAGCATTGAATACAGAAATAACCACTTTTCCATAAACAAGCTCTAAATCATGTTTTGATGCACTGGATGAAACTTGTTTTTGTTATGTTGAGATTGTTATTCGAGATGTTATGAAAACACTGTAGAATGCATAAATAAGCACTTTTCCATAAACAAGCTCTAAATCATGTTTGATGCACTCTGGATAAAACTTTTTTGTTATGTTTATTCGAGATGTTATGAAAACACTGTAGAATGCAGAAATAAGCACTTTTCCATAAACAAGCTCTAAATCATGATTGATGCACTCTGGATACAATGTTTTAAACATAACTGTTCAAACTAGATGATTAGGAACACTGTAGACAATTTTCAGCAAGTTGCAACATTGAAATGCAGAAATAAGCACTTTTCCATAAACAAGCTCTAAATCATGATTGATGCACTCTGGATACAATGTTTTAAACATAACTGTTCAAACTAGATGATTAGGAACACTGTAGACAATTTTCAGCAAGTTGCAACATTGAAATGCAGAAATAAGCACTTTTCCATAAACAAGCTCTAAATCATGATTGATGCACTCTGGATACAATGTTTTAAACTTAACTGTTCAAACTAGATGATTAGGAACACTGTAAGACAATTTTCAGCAAGTTGCAGCATTGAAATGCAGAAATAAGCACTTTTCCATAAACAAGCTCTAAATGATGTTTGATGCACTCTGGATACAATGTTTTAAACATAACTGTTCAAACTAGATGATTAGGAACACTGTAGACAATTTTCAGCAAGTTGCAACATTGAAATGCAGAAATAAGCACTTTTCCATAAACAAGCTCTAAATCATGTTTTGATGCACTGGATGAAACTTGTTTTTGTTATGTTGAGATTGTTATTTTAGATGTTATGAAAACACTGTAGAATGCATAAATAAGCACTTTTCCATAAACAAGCTCTAAATCATGTTTGATGCACTCTGGATAAAACTTGTTTTTGTTATGTTGATGATTGTTATTCGAGATGTTATGAAAACACTGTAGAATGCATAAATAAGCACTTTTCCATAAACAAGCTCTAAATCATGATTGATGCACTCTGGATACAATGTTTTAAACATAACTGTTCAAACTAGATGATTAGGAACACTGTAAGACAATTTTCAGCAAGTTGCAGCATTGAAATACAGAAATAAGCACTTTTCCATAAACAAGCTCTAAATGATGTTTGATGCACTCTGGATACAATGTTTTAAACATAACTGTTCAAACTAGATGATTAGGAACACTGTAGACAATTTTCAGCAAGTTGCAACATTGAAATGCAGAAATAAGCACTTTTCCATAAACAAGCTCTAAATCATGTTTTGATGCACTGGATGAAACTTGTTTTTGTTATGTTGAGATTGTTATTCGAGATGTTATGAAAACACTGTAGAATGCATAAATAAGCACTTTTCCATAAACAAGCTCTAAATCATGTTTGATGCACTGGATAAAACTTGTTTTTGTTATGTTGAGATTGTTATTCGAGATGTTATGAAAACACTGTAGAATGCATAAATAAGCACTTTTCCATAAACAAGCTCTAAATCATGTTTGATGCACTCTGGATAAAACTTTTTTGTTATGTTTATTCGAGATGTTATGAAAACATTGTAGAATGCAGAAATAAGCACTTTTCCATAAACAAGCTCTAAATCATGATTGATGCACTCTGGATACAATGTTTTAAACATAACTGTTCAAACTAGATGATTAGGAACACTGTAGACAATTTTCAGCAAGTTGCAACATTGAAATGCAGAAATAAGCACTTTTCCATAAACAAGCTCTAAATCATGATTGATGCACTCTGGATACAATGTTTTAAACATAACTGTTCAAACTAGATGATTAGGAACACTGTAGACAGTTTTTAGCAAGTTGCAACATGGAAATACAGAAATAAGCACTTTTCCATAAACAAGCTCTAAATCATGTTTGATGCACTCTGGATACAATGTTTTTTACAGAACTGTTCAAACTAGATGATTAGGAACACTGTGGACAATTTTCAGCAAGTTGCAGCATTGAACTACAGAAATAACCACTTTTCCATAAACAAGCTCTAAATCATGTTTTGATGCACTGGATGAAACTTGTTTTTGTTATGTTGAGATTGTTATTCGAGATGTTATGAAAACACTGTAGAATGCATAAATAAGCACTTTTCCATAAACAAGCTCTAAATCATGTTTGATGCACTCTGGATAAAACTTGTTTTTTTTGTTATGTTTATTCGAGATGTTGTGAAAACACTGTAGAATGCAGAAATAAGCACTTTTCCATAAACAAGCTCTAAATCATGATTGATGCACTCTGGATACAATGTTTTAAACATAACTGTTCAAACTAGATGATTAGGAACACTGTAGACAATTTTCAGCAAGTTGCAACATTGAAATGCAGAAATAAGCACTTTTCCATAAACAAGCTCTAAATCATGATTGATGCACTCTGGATACAATGTTTTAAACATAACTGTTCAAACTAGATGATTAGGAACACTGTAGACAATTTTCAGCAAGTTGCAACATTGAAATGCAGAAATAAGCACTTTTCCATAAACAAGCTCTAAATCATGATTGATGCACTCTGGATAAAACTTTTTTTGTTATGTTTATTCGAGATGTTGTGAAAACACTGTAGAATGCAGAAATAAGCACTTTTCCATAAACAAGCTCTAAATCATGATTGATGCACTCTGGATACAATGTTTTAAACATAACTGTTCAAACTAGATGATTAGGAACACTGTAGACAATTTTCAGCAAGTTGCAACATTGAAATGCAGAAATAAGCACTTTTCCATAAACAAGCTCTAAATCATGATTGATGCACTCTGGATACAATGTTTTAAACTTAACTGTTCAAACTAGATGATTAGGAACACTGTAAGACAATTTTCAGCAAGTTGCAACATTGAAATGCAGAAATAAGCACTTTTCCATAAACAAGCTCTAAATCATGATTGATGCACTCTGGATACAATGTTTTAAACATAACTGTTCAAACTAGATGATTAGGAACACTGTAGACAGTTTTTCAGCAAGTTGCAACATGGAAATACAGAAATAAGCACTTTTCCATAAACAAGCTCTAAATCATGTTTGATGCACTCTGGATACAATGTTTTAAACTTAACTGTTCAAACTAGATGATTAGGAACACTGTAAGACAATTTTCAGCAAGTTGCAGCATTGAAATACAGAAATAAGCACTTTTCCATAAACAAGCTCTAAATGATGTTTGATGCACTCTGGATACAATGTTTTAAACATAACTGTTCAAACTAGATGATTAGGAACACTGTAGACAATTTTCAGCAAGTTGCAACATTGAAATGCAGAAATAAGCACTTTTCCATAAACAAGCTCTAAATCATGTTTTGATGCACTGGATGAAACTTGTTTTTGTTATGTTGAGATTGTTATTCGAGATGTTATGAAAACACTGTAGAATGCATAAATAAGCACTTTTCCATAAACAAGCTCTAAATCATGTTTGATGCACTGGATAAAACTTGTTTTTGTTATGTTGAGATTGTTATTCGAGATGTTATGAAAACACTGTAGAATGCATAAATAAGCACTTTTCCATAAACAAGCTCTAAATCATGATTGATGCACTCTGGATACAATGTTTTAAACATAACTGTTCAAACTAGATGATTAGGAACACTGTAAGACAATTTTCAGCAAGTTGCAGCATTGAAATACAGAAATAAGCACTTTTCCATAAACAAGCTCTAAATGATGTTTGATGCACTCTGGATACAATGTTTTAAACATAACTGTTCAAACTAGATGATTAGGAACACTGTAGACAATTTTCAGCAAGTTGCAACATTGAAATGCAGAAATAAGCACTTTTCCATAAACAAGCTCTAAATCATGTTTTGATGCACTGGATGAAACTTGTTTTTGTTATGTTGAGATTGTTATTCGAGATGTTATGAAAACACTGTAGAATGCATAAATAAGCACTTTTCCATAAACAAGCTCTAAATCATGTTTGATGCACTGGATAAAACTTGTTTTTGTTATGTTGAGATTGTTATTCGAGATGTTATGAAAACACTGTAGAATGCATAAATAAGCACTTTTCCATAAACAAGCTCTAAATCATGTTTGATGCACTCTGGATAAAACTTTTTTTGTTATGTTTATTCGAGATGTTGTGAAAACACTGTAGAATGCAGAAATAAGCACTTTTCCATAAACAAGCTTTAAATCATGATTGATGCACTCTGGATACAATGTTTTAAACATAACTGTTCAAACTAGATGATTAGGAACACTGTAGACAATTTTCAGCAAGTTGCAACATTGAAATGCAGAAATAAGCACTTTTCCATAAACAAGCTCTAAATCATGATTGATGCACTCTGGATACAATGTTTTAAACATAACTGTTCAAACTAGATGATTAGGAACACTGTAGACAGTTTTCAGCAAGTTGCAGCATTGAACTACAGAAATAACCACTTTTCCATAAACAAGCTCTAAATCATGTTTTGATGCACTGGATGAAACTTGTTTTTGTTATGTTGAGATTGTTATTCGAGATGTTATGAAAACACTGTAGAATGCATAAATAAGCACTTTTCCATAAACAAGCTCTAAATCATGTTTGATGCACTCTGGATAAAACTTTTTTGTTATGTTTATTCGAGATGTTATGAAAACACTGTAGAATGCAGAAATAAGCACTTTTCCATAAACAAGCTCTAAATCATGATTGATGCACTCTGGATACAATGTTTTAAACATAACTGTTCAAACTAGATGATTAGGAACACTGTAGACAATTTTCAGCAAGTTGCAGCATTGAAATACAGAAATAAGCACTTTTCCATAAACAAGCTCTAAATGATGTTTGATGCACTCTGGATACAATGTTTTAAACATAACTGTTCAAACTAGATGATTAGGAACACTGTAGACAATTTTCAGCAAGTTGCAACATTGAAATGCAGAAATAAGCACTTTTCCATAAACAAGCTCTAAATCATGTTTTGATGCACTGGATGAAACTTGTTTTTGTTATGTTGAGATTGTTATTCGAGATGTTATGAAAACACTGTAGAATGCATAAATAAGCACTTTTCCATAAACAAGCTCTAAATCATGTTTGATGCACTGGATAAAACTTGTTTTTGTTATGTTGAGATTGTTATTCGAGATGTTATGAAAACACTGTAGAATGCATAAATAAGCACTTTTCCATAAACAAGCTCTAAATCATGATTGATGCACTCTGGATACAATGTTTTAAACATAACTGTTCAAACTAGATGATTAGGAACACTGTAAGACAATTTTCAGCAAGTTGCAGCATTGAAATACAGAAATAAGCACTTTTCCATAAACAAGCTCTAAATGATGTTTGATGCACTCTGGATACAATGTTTTAAACATAACTGTTCAAACTAGATGATTAGGAACACTGTAGACAATTTTCAGCAAGTTGCAACATTGAAATGCAGAAATAAGCACTTTTCCATAAACAAGCTCTAAATCATGTTTTGATGCACTGGATGAAATGTTTTTGTTATGTTGAGATTGTTATTCGAGATGTTATGAAAACACTGTAGAATGCATAAATAAGCACTTTTCCATAAACAAGCTCTAAATCATGTTTGATGCACTCTGGATACAATGTTTTTTACAGAACTGTTCAAACTAGATGATTAGGAACACTGTAGACAATTTTCAGCAAGTTGCAGCATTTGAAATACAGAAATGACCACTTGTCCATAAACAAGCCTCTAAATCATGTTTTGATGCACTGGAAAAAAAAAAATTTTGTTATGTTTATTCGAGATGTTATGAAAACACTGTAGAATGCATAAATAAGCACTTTTCCATAAACAAGCTCTAAATCATGTTTGATGCACTCTGGATAAAACTTTTTTTTGTTATGTTTATTCGAGATGTTATGAAAACACTGTAGAATGCATAAATAAGCACTTTTCCATAAACAAGCTCTAAATCATGATTGATGCACTCTGGATACAATGTTTTAAACATAACTGTTCAAACTAGATGATTAGGAACACTGTAGACAATTTTCAGCAAGTTGCAACATTGAAATGCAGAAATAAGCACTTTTCCATAAACAAGCTCTAAATCATGATTGATGCACTCTGGATACAATGTTTTAAACATAACTGTTCAAACTAGATGATTAGGAACACTGTAGACAGTTTTTAGCAAGTTGCAGCATTGAACTACAAGAAATAACCACTTTTCCATAAACAAGCTCTAAATCATGTTTTGATGCACTGGATGAAACTTGTTTTTGTTATGTTGAGATTGTTATTCGAGATGTTATGAAAACACTGTAGAATGCATAAATAAGCACTTTTCCATAAACAAGCTCTAAATGATGTTTGATGCACTCTGGATACAATGTTTTAAACATAACTGTTCAAACTAGATGATTAGGAAAACTGTAGACAATTTTCAGCAAGTTGCAACATTGAAATGCAGAAATAAGCACTTTTCCATAAACAAGCTCTAAATCATGTTTTGATGCACTGGATGAAACTTGTTTTTGTTATGTTGAGATTGTTATTCGAGATGTTATGAAAACACTGTAGAATGCATAAATAAGCACTTTTCCATAAACAAGCTCTAAATCATGTTTGATGCACTGGATAAAACTTGTTTTTGTTATGTTGAGATTGTTATTCGAGATGTTATGAAAACACTGTAGAATGCATAAATAAGCACTTTTCCATAAACAAGCTCTAAATCATGTTTGATGCACTCTGGATAAAACTTTTTTGTTATGTTTATTCGAGATGTTATGAAAACATTGTAGAATGCAGAAATAAGCACTTTTCCATAAACAAGCTCTAAATCATGATTGATGCACTCTGGATACAATGTTTTAAACATAACTGTTCAAACTAGATGATTAGGAACACTGTAGACAATTTTCAGCAAGTTGCAACATTGAAATGCAGAAATAAGCACTTTTCCATAAACAAGCTCTAAATCATGATTGATGCACTCTGGATACAATGTTTTAAACATAACTGTTCAAACTAGATGATTAGGAACACTGTAGACAATTTTCAGCAAGTTGCAACATTGAAATGCAGAAATAAGCACTTTTCCATAAACAAGCTCTAAATCATGATTGATGCACTCTGGATACAATGTTTTAAACATAACTGTTCAAACTAGATGATTAGGAACACTGTAGACAGTTTTTAGCAAGTTGCAGCATTGAAATACAAGAAATAACCACTTTTCCATAAACAAGCTCTAAATCATGTTTTGATGCACTGGATGAAACTTGTTTTTGTTATGTTGAGATTGTTATTCGAGATGTTATGAAAACACTGTAGAATGCATAAATAAGCACTTTTCCATAAACAAGCTCTAAATCATGTTTGATGCACTCTGGATAAAACTTTTTTGTTATGTTTATTCGAGATGTTATGAAAACACTGTAGAATGCAGAAATAAGCACTTTTCCATAAACAAGCTCTAAATCATGATTGATGCACTCTGGATACAATGTTTTAAACATAACTGTTCAAACTAGATGATTAGGAACACTGGTAGACAATTTTCAGCAAGTTGCAGCATTGAAATACAGAAATAAGCACTTTTCCATAAACAAGCTCTAAATGATGTTTGATGCACTCTGGATACAATGTTTTAAACATAACTGTTCAAACTAGATGATTAGGAACACTGTAGACAATTTTCAGCAAGTTGCAACATTGAAATGCAGAAATAAGCACTTTTCCATAAGCTCTAAATCATGTTTTGATGCACTGGATGAAACTTGTTTTTGTTATGTTGATATTGTTATTCGAGATGTTATGAAAACACTGTAGAATGCATAAATAAGCACTTTTCCATAAACAAGCTCTAAATCATGTTTGATGCACTGGATAAAACTTGTTTTTGTTATGTTGAGATTGTTATTCGAGATGTTATGAAAACACTGTAGAATGCAGAAATAAGCACTTTTCCATAAACAAGCTCTAAATCATGATTGATGCACTCTGGATACAATGTTTTAAACATAACTGTTCAAACTAGATGATTAGGAACACTGTAAGACAATTTTCAGCAAGTTGCAGCATTGAAATACAGAAATAAGCACTTTTCCATAAACAAGCTCTAAATGATGTTTGATGCACTCTGGATACAATGTTTTAAACATAACTGTTCAAACTAGATGATTAGGAACACTGTAGACAATTTTCAGCAAGTTGCAACATTGAAATGCAGAAATAAGCACTTTTCCATAAACAAGCTCTAAATCATGTTTTGATGCACTCTGGATACAATGTTTTAAACTTAACTGTTCAAACTAGATGATTAGGAACACTGTAGACAGTTTTCAGCAAGTTGCAACATGGAAATACAGAAATAAGCACTTTTCCATAAACAAGCTCTAAATCGTGTTTGATGCACTCTGGATACAATGTTTTTTACAGAACTGTTCAAACTAGATGATTAGGAACACTGTGGACAATTTTCAGCAAGTTGCAGCATTGAACTACAGAAATAACCACTTTTCCATAAACAAGCTCTAAATCATGTTTTGATGCACTGGATGAAACTTGTTTTTGTTATGTTGAGATTGTTATTCGAGATGTTATGAAAACACTGTAGAATGCAGAAATAAGCACTTTTCCATAAACAAGCTCTAAATCATGATTGATGCACTCTGGATAAAACTTTTTTTGTTATGTTTATTCGAGATGTTGTGAAAACACTGTAGAATGCAGAAATAAGCACTTTTCCATAAACAAGCTCTAAATCATGATTGATGCACTCTGGATACAATGTTTTAAACATAACTGTTCAAACTAGATGATTAGGAACACTGTAGACAATTTTCAGCAAGTTGCAACATTGAAATGCAGAAATAAGCACTTTTCCATAAACAAGCTCTAAATCATGATTGATGCACTCTGGATACAATGTTTTAAACATAACTGTTCAAACTAGATGATTAGGAACACTGTAGACAGTTTTTAGCAAGTTGCAGCATTGAACTACAAGAAATAACCACTTTTCCATAAACAAGCTCTAAATCATGTTTTGATGCACTGGATGAAACTTGTTTTTGTTATGTTGAGATTGTTATTCGAGATGTTATGAAAACACTGTAGAATGCATAAATAAGCACTTTTCCATAAACAAGCTCTAAATCATGTTTGATGCACTCTGGATAAAACTTTTTTGTTATGTTTATTCGAGATGTTATGAAAACACTGTAGAATGCAGAAATAAGCACTTTTCCATAAACAAGCTCTAAATCATGATTGATGCACTCTGGATACAATGTTTTAAACATAACTGTTCAAACTAGATGATTAGGAACACTGGTAGACAATTTTCAGCAAGTTGCAGCATTGAAATACAGAAATAAGCACTTTTCCATAAACAAGCTCTAAATGATGTTTGATGCACTCTGGATACAATGTTTTAAACTTAACTGTTCAAACTAGATGATTAGGAACACTGTAAGACAATTTTCAGCAAGTTGCAACATTGAAATGCAGAAATAAGCACTTTTCCATAAACAAGCTCTAAATCATGATTGATGCACTCTGGATACAATGTTTTAAACATAACTGTTCAAACTAGATGATTAGGAACACTGTAGACAATTTTCAGCAAGTTGCAACATTGAAATACAGAAATAAGCACTTTTCCATAAACAAGCTCTAAATCATGTTTGATGCACTCTGGATACAATGTTTTAAACTTAACTGTTCAAACTAGATGATTAGGAACACTGTAAGACAATTTTCAGCAAGTTGCAACATTGAAATGCAGAAATAAGCACTTTTCCATAAACAAGCTCTAAATCATGATTGATGCACTCTGGATACAATGTTTTAAACATAACTGTTCAAACTAGATGATTAGGAACACTGTAGACAATTTTCAGCAAGTTGCAACATTGAAATGCAGAAATAAGCACTTTTCCATAAACAAGCTCTAAATCATGATTGATGCACTCTGGATACAATGTTTTAAACATAACTGTTCAAACTAGATGATTAGGAACACTGTAGACAGTTTTTAGCAAGTTGCAGCATTGAACTACAAGAAATAACCACTTTTCCATAAACAAGCTCTAAATCATGTTTTGATGCACTGGATGAAACTTGTTTTTGTTATGTTGAGATTGTTATTCGAGATGTTATGAAAACACTGTAGAATGCATAAATAAGCACTTTTCCATAAACAAGCTCTAAATCATGTTTGATGCACTCTGGATAAAACTTTTTTGTTATGTTTATTCGAGATGTTATGAAAACACTGTAGAATGCAGAAATAAGCACTTTTCCATAAACAAGCTCTAAATCATGATTGATGCACTCTGGATACAATGTTTTAAACATAACTGTTCAAACTAGATGATTAGGAACACTGGTAGACAATTTTCAGCAAGTTGCAGCATTGAAATACAGAAATAAGCACTTTTCCATAAACAAGCTCTAAATGATGTTTGATGCACTCTGGATACAATGTTTTAAACTTAACTGTTCAAACTAGATGATTAGGAACACTGTAAGACAATTTTCAGCAAGTTGCAACATTGAAATGCAGAAATAAGCACTTTTCCATAAACAAGCTCTAAATCATGATTGATGCACTCTGGATACAATGTTTTAAACATAACTGTTCAAACTAGATGATTAGGAACACTGTAGACAGTTTTTAGCAAGTTGCAACATGGAAATGCAGAAATAAGCACTTTTCCATAAACAAGCTCTAAATCGTGTTTGATGCACTCTGGATACAATGTTTTTTACAGAACTGTTCAAACTAGATGATTAGGAACACTGTAGACAATTTTCAGCAAGTTGCAACATTGAAATGCAGAAATAAGCACTTTTCCATAAACAAGCTCTAAATCATGATTGATGCACTCTGGATACAATGTTTTAAACTTAACTGTTCAAACTAGATGATTAGGAACACTGTAAGACAATTTTCAGCAAGTTGCAGCATTGAAATACAGAAATAAGCACTTTTCCATAAACAAGCTCTAAATGATGTTTGATGCACTCTGGATACAATGTTTTAAACATAACTGTTCAAACTAGATGATTAGGAACACTGTAGACAATTTTCAGCAAGTTGCAACATTGAAATGCAGAAATAAGCACTTTTCCATAAAAGCTCTAAATCATGTTTTGATGCACTGGATGAAACTTGTTTTTGTTATGTTGAGATTGTTATTCGAGATGTTATGAAAACACTGTAGAATGCATAAATAAGCACTTTTCCATAAACAAGCTCTAAATCATGTTTGATGCACTGGATAAAACTTGTTTTTGTTATGTTGAGATTGTTATTCGAGATGTTATGAAAACACTGTAGAATGCATAAATAAGCACTTTTCCATAAACAAGCTCTAAATCATGATTGATGCACTCTGGATACAATGTTTTAAACATAACTGTTCAAACTAGATGATTAGGAACACTGTAAGACAATTTTCAGCAAGTTGCAGCATTGAAATACAGAAATAAGCACTTTTCCATAAACAAGCTCTAAATGATGTTTGATGCACTCTGGATACAATGTTTTAAACATAACTGTTCAAACTAGATGATTAGGAACACTGTAGACAATTTTCAGCAAGTTGCAACATTGAAATGCAGAAATAAGCACTTTTCCATAAGCTCTAAATCATGTTTTGATGCACTGGATGAAACTTGTTTTTGTTATGTTGAGATTGTTATTCGAGATGTTATGAAAACACTGTAGAATGCATAAATAAGCACTTTTCCATAAACAAGCTCTAAATCATGATTGATGCACTCTGGATACAATGTTTTAAACATAACTGTTCAAACTAGATGATTAGGAACACTGGTAGACAATTTTCAGCAAGTTGCAACATTGAAATGCAGAAATAAGCACTTTTCCATAAACAAGCTCTAAATCGTGTTTGATGCACTCTGGATACAGTGTTTTTACAGAACTGTTCAAACTAGATGATTAGGAACACTGTAGACAATTTTCAGCAAGTTGCAACATTGAAATGCAGAAATAAGCACTTTTCCATAAACAAGCTCTAAATCGTGATTGATGCACTCTGGATACAATGTTTTAAACTTAACTGTTCAAACTAGATGATTAGGAACACTGTAAGACAATTTTCAGCAAGTTGCAGCATTGAAATACAGAAATAAGCACTTTTCCATAAACAAGCTCTAAATGATGTTTGATGCACTCTGGATACAATGTTTTAAACATAACTGTTCAAACTAGATGATTAGGAACACTGTAGACAATTTTCAGCAAGTTGCAACATTGAAATGCAGAAATAAGCACTTTTCCATAAACAAGCTCTAAATCATGATTGATGCACTCTGGATACAATGTTTTAAACTTAACTGTTCAAACTAGATGATTAGGAACACTGTAAGACAATTTTCAGCAAGTTGCAGCATTGAAATACAGAAATAAGCACTTTTCCATAAACAAGCTCTAAATGATGTTTGATGCACTCTGGATACAATGTTTTAAACATAACTGTTCAAACTAGATGATTAGGAACACTGTAGACAATTTTCAGCAAGTTGCAACATTGAAATGCAGAAATAAGCACTTTTCCATAAACAAGCTCTAAATCATGATTGATGCACTCTGGATACAATGTTTTAAACTTAACTGTTCAAACTAGATGATTAGGAACACTGTAAGACAATTTTCAGCAAGTTGCAGCATTGAAATACAGAAATAAGCACTTTTCCATAAACAAGCTCTAAATGATGTTTGATGCACTCTGGATACAATGTTTTAAACATAACTGTTCAAACTAGATGATTAGGAACACTGTAGACAATTTTCAGCAAGTTGCAACATTGAAATGCATAAATAAGCACTTTTCCATAAACAAGCTCTAAATCATGATTGATGCACTCTGGATAAAACTTGTTTTTGTTATGTTGAGATTGTTATTCGAGATGTTATGAAAACACTGTAGAATGCATAAATAAGCACTTTTCCATAAACAAGCTCTAAATCATGTTTGATGCACTCTGGATAAAACTTTTTTTGTTATGTTTATTCGAGATGTTATGAAAACATTGTAGAATGCAGAAATAAGCACTTTTCCATAAACAAGCTCTAAATCATGATTGATGCACTCTGGATACAATGTTTTAAACATAACTGTTCAAACTAGATGATTAGGAACACTGTAGACAATTTTCAGCAAGTTGCAACATTGAAATGCAGAAATAAGCACTTTTCCATAAACAAGCTCTAAATCATGATTGATGCACTCTGGATACAATGTTTTAAACATAACTGTTCAAACTAGATGATTAGGAACACTGTAGACAATTTTCAGCAAGTTGCAACATTGAAATGCAGAAATAAGCACTTTTCCATAAAGAAGCTCTAAATCATGATTGATGCACTCTGGATACAATGTTTTAAACTTAACTGTTCAAACTAGATGATTAGGAACACTGTAAGACAATTTTCAGCAAGTTGCAACATTGAAATGCAGAAATAAGCACTTTTCCATAAACAAGCTCTAAATCATGATTGATGCACTCTGGATACAATGTTTTAAACATAACTGTTCAAACTAGATGATTAGGAACACTGTAGACAATTTTCAGCAAGTTGCAACATTGAAATGCAGAAATAAGCACTTTTCCATAAACAAGCTCTAAATCATGATTGATGCACTCTGGATACAATGTTTTAAACTTAACTGTTCAAACTAGATGATTAGGAACACTGTAAGACAATTTTCAGCAAGTTGCAGCATTGAAATACAGAAATAAGCACTTTTCCATAAACAAGCTCTAAATGATGTTTGATGCACTCTGGATACAATGTTTTAAACTTAACTGTTCAAACTAGATGATTAGGAACACTGTAAGACAATTTTCAGCAAGTTGCAACATTGAAATGCATAAATAAGCACTTTTCCATAAACAAGCTCTAAATCATGATTGATGCACTCTGGATAAAACTTGTTTTTGTTATGTTGAGATTGTTATTCGAGATGTTATGAAAACACTGTAGAATGCATAAATAAGCACTTTTCCATAAACAAGCTCTAAATCATGTTTGATGCACTCTGGATAAAACTTTTTTGTTATGTTTATTCGAGATGTTATGAAAACATTGTAGAATGCAGAAATAAGCACTTTTCCATAAACAAGCTCTAAATCATGATTGATGCACTCTGGATACAATGTTTTAAACATAACTGTTCAAACTAGATGATTAGGAACACTGTAGACAATTTTGAGCAAGTTGCAACATTGAAATGCAGAAATAAGCACTTTTCCATAAACAAGCTCTAAATCATGATTGATGCACTCTGGATACAATGTTTTAAACATAACTGTTCAAACTAGATGATTAGGAACACTGGTAGACAATTTTCAGCAAGTTGCAACATTGAAATGCAGAAATAAGCACTTTTCCATAAACAAGCTCTAAATCATGATTGATGCACTCTGGATACAATGTTTTAAACTTAACTGTTCAAACTAGATGATTAGGAACACTGTAAGACAATTTTCAGCAAGTTGCAACATTGAAATGCAGAAATAAGCACTTTTCCATAAACAAGCTCTAAATCATGATTGATGCACTCTGGATACAATGTTTTAAACATAACTGTTCAAACTAGATGATTAGGAACACTGGTAGACAATTTTCAGCAAGTTGCAACATTGAAATGCAGAAATAAGCACTTTTCCATAAACAAGCTCTAAATCATGATTGATGCACTCTGGATACAATGTTTTAAACTTAACTGTTCCAACTAGATGATTAGGAACACTGTAAGACAATTTTCAGCAAGTTGCAACATTGAAATGCAGAAATAAGCACTTTTCCATAAACAAGCTCTAAATCATGATTGATGCACTCTGGATACAATGTTTTAAACATAACTGTTCAAACTAGATGATTAGGAACACTGGTAGACAATTTTCAGCAAGTTGCAACATTGAAATGCAGAAATAAGCACTTTTCCATAAACAAGCTCTAAATCGTGTTTGATGCACTCTGGATACAATGTTTTTTACAGAACTGTTCAAACTAGATGATTAGGAACACTGTAGACAATTTTCAGCAAGTTGCAACATTGAAATGCAGAAATAAGCACTTTTCCATAAACAAGCTCTAAATCGTGATTGATGCACTCTGGATACAATGTTTTAAACTTAACTGTTCAAACTAGATGATTAGGAACACTGTAAGACAATTTTCAGCAAGTTGCAGCATTGAAATACAGAAATAAGCACTTTTCCATAAACAAGCTCTAAATGATGTTTGATGCACTCTGGATACAATGTTTTAAACATAACTGTTCAAACTAGATGATTAGGAACACTGTAGACAATTTTCAGCAAGTTGCAACATTGAAATGCAGAAATAAGCACTTTTCCATAAACAAGCTCTAAATCATGATTGATGCACTCTGGATACAATGTTTTAAACTTAACTGTTCAAACTAGATGATTAGGAACACTGTAAGACAATTTTCAGCAAGTTGCAGCATTGAAATACAGAAATAAGCACTTTTCCATAAACAAGCTCTAAATGATGTTTGATGCACTCTGGATACAATGTTTTAAACATAACTGTTCAAACTAGATGATTAGGAACACTGTAGACAATTTTCAGCAAGTTGCAACATTGAAATGCAGAAATAAGCACTTTTCCATAAACAAGCTCTAAATCATGATTGATGCACTCTGGATACAATGTTTTAAACTTAACTGTTCAAACTAGATGATTAGGAACACTGTAAGACAATTTTCAGCAAGTTGCAGCATTGAAATACAGAAATAAGCACTTTTCCATAAACAAGCTCTAAATGATGTTTGATGCACTCTGGATACAATGTTTTAAACATAACTGTTCAAACTAGATGATTAGGAACACTGTAGACAATTTTCAGCAAGTTGCAACATTGAAATGCAGAAATAAGCACTTTTCCATAAACAAGCTCTAAATCATGATTGATGCACTCTGGATACAATGTTTTAAACTTAACTGTTCAAACTAGATGATTAGGAACACTGTAAGACAATTTTCAGCAAGTTGCAGCATTGAAATACAGAAATAAGCACTTTTCCATAAACAAGCTCTAAATGATGTTTGATGCACTCTGGATACAATGTTTTAAACATAACTGTTCAAACTAGATGATTAGGAACACTGTAGACAATTTTCAGCAAGTTGCAACATTGAAATGCATAAATAAGCACTTTTCCATAAACAAGCTCTAAATCATGATTGATGCACTCTGGATAAAACTTGTTTTTGTTATGTTGAGATTGTTATTCGAGATGTTATGAAAACACTGTAGAATGCATAAATAAGCACTTTTCCATAAACAAGCTCTAAATGATGTTTGATGCACTCTGGATACAATGTTTTAAACATAACTGTTCAAACTAGATGATTAGGAACACTGTAGACAATTTTCAGCAAGTTGCAACATTGAAATGCAGAAATAAGCACTTTTCCATAAACAAGCTCTAAATCATGATTGATGCACTCTGGATACAATGTTTTAAACTTAACTGTTCAAACTAGATGATTAGGAACACTGTAAGACAATTTTCAGCAAGTTGCAGCATTGAAATACAGAAATAAGCACTTTTCCATAAACAAGCTCTAAATGATGTTTGATGCACTCTGGATACAATGTTTTAAACATAACTGTTCAAACTAGATGATTAGGAACACTGTAGACAATTTTCAGCAAGTTGCAACATTGAAATGCAGAAATAAGCACTTTTCCATAAACAAGCTCTAAATCATGATTGATGCACTCTGGATACAATGTTTTAAACTTAACTGTTCAAACTAGATGATTAGGAACACTGTAAGACAATTTTCAGCAAGTTGCAGCATTGAAATACAGAAATAAGCACTTTTCCATAAACAAGCTCTAAATGATGTTTGATGCACTCTGGATACAATGTTTTAAACATAACTGTTCAAACTAGATGATTAGGAACACTGTAGACAATTTTCAGCAAGTTGCAACATTGAAATGCAGAAATAAGCACTTTTCCATAAACAAGCTCTAAATCATGATTGATGCACTCTGGATACAATGTTTTAAACTTAACTGTTCAAACTAGATGATTAGGAACACTGTAAGACAATTTTCAGCAAGTTGCAGCATTGAAATACAGAAATAAGCACTTTTCCATAAACAAGCTCTAAATGATGTTTGATGCACTCTGGATACAATGTTTTAAACATAACTGTTCAAACTAGATGATTAGGAACACTGTAGACAATTTTCAGCAAGTTGCAACATTGAAATGCATAAATAAGCACTTTTCCATAAACAAGCTCTAAATCATGATTGATGCACTCTGGATAAAACTTGTTTTTGTTATGTTGAGATTGTTATTCGAGATGTTATGAAAACACTGTAGAATGCATAAATAAGCACTTTTCCATGAACAAGCTCTAAATCATGATTGATGCACTCTGGATAAAACTTTTTTTGTTATGTTTATTCGAGATGTATGAAAACACTGTAGAATGCAGAAATAAGCACTTTTCCATAAACAAGCTCTAAATCATGATTGATGCACTCTGGATACAATGTTTTAAACATAACTGTTCAAACTAGATGATTAGGAACACTGTAGACAATTTTCAGCAAGTTGCAACATTGAAATGCAGAAATAAGCACTTTTCCATAAACAAGCTCTAAATCATGATTGATGCACTCTGGATACAATGTTTTAAACATAACTGTTCAAACTAGATGATTAGGAACACTGTAGACAATTTTCAGCAAGTTGCAACATTGAAATGCAGAAATAAGCACTTTTCCATAAAGAAGCTCTAAATCATGATTGATGCACTCTGGATACAATGTTTTAAACTTAACTGTTCAAACTAGATGATTAGGAACACTGTAAGACAATTTTCAGCAAGTTGCAACATTGAAATGCAGAAATAAGCACTTTTCCATAAACAAGCTCTAAATCATGATTGATGCACTCTGGATACAATGTTTTAAACATAACTGTTCAAACTAGATGATTAGGAACACTGTAGACAATTTTCAGCAAGTTGCAACATTGAAATGCAGAAATAAGCACTTTTCCATAAACAAGCTCTAAATCATGATTGATGCACTCTGGATACAATGTTTTAAACTTAACTGTTCAAACTAGATGATTAGGAACACTGTAAGACAATTTTCAGCAAGTTGCAGCATTGAAATACAGAAATAAGCACTTTTCCATAAACAAGCTCTAAATGATGTTTGATGCACTCTGGATACAATGTTTTAAACATAACTGTTCAAACTAGATGATTAGGAACACTGTAGACAATTTTCAGCAAGTTGCAACATTGAAATGCAGAAATAAGCACTTTTCCATAAACAAGCTCTAAATCATGATTGATGCACTCTGGATACAATGTTTTAAACTTAACTGTTCAAACTAGATGATTAGGAACACTGTAAGACAATTTTCAGCAAGTTGCAACATTGAAATGCATAAATAAGCACTTTTCCATAAACAAGCTCTAAATCATGATTGATGCACTCTGGATAAAACTTGTTTTTGTTATGTTGAGATTGTTATTCGAGATGTTATGAAAACACTGTAGAATGCATAAATAAGCACTTTTCCATAAACAAGCTCTAAATCATGTTTGATGCACTCTGGATAAAACTTTTTTGTTATGTTTATTCGAGATGTTATGAAAACATTGTAGAATGCAGAAATAAGCACTTTTCCATAAACAAGCTCTAAATCATGATTGATGCACTCTGGATACAATGTTTTAAACATAACTGTTCAAACTAGATGATTAGGAACACTGTAGACAATTTTGAGCAAGTTGCAACATTGAAATGCAGAAATAAGCACTTTTCCATAAACAAGCTCTAAATCATGATTGATGCACTCTGGATACAATGTTTTAAACATAACTGTTCAAACTAGATGATTAGGAACACTGGTAGACAATTTTCAGCAAGTTGCAACATTGAAATGCAGAAATAAGCACTTTTCCATAAACAAGCTCTAAATCATGATTGATGCACTCTGGATACAATGTTTTAAACTTAACTGTTCAAACTAGATGATTAGGAACACTGTAAGACAATTTTCAGCAAGTTGCAACATTGAAATGCAGAAATAAGCACTTTTCCATAAACAAGCTCTAAATCATGATTGATGCACTCTGGATACAATGTTTTAAACATAACTGTTCAAACTAGATGATTAGGAACACTGGTAGACAATTTTCAGCAAGTTGCAACATTGAAATGCAGAAATAAGCACTTTTCCATAAACAAGCTCTAAATCATGATTGATGCACTCTGGATACAATGTTTTAAACTTAACTGTTCCAACTAGATGATTAGGAACACTGTAAGACAATTTTCAGCAAGTTGCAACATTGAAATGCAGAAATAAGCACTTTTCCATAAACAAGCTCTAAATCATGATTGATGCACTCTGGATACAATGTTTTAAACATAACTGTTCAAACTAGATGATTAGGAACACTGGTAGACAATTTTCAGCAAGTTGCAACATTGAAATGCAGAAATAAGCACTTTTCCATAAACAAGCTCTAAATCATGATTGATGCACTCTGGATACAATGTTTTAAACTTAACTGTTCCAACTAGATGATTAGGAACACTGTAAGACAATTTTCAGCAAGTTGCAGCATTGAAATACAGAAATAAGCACTTTTCCATAAACAAGCTCTAAATCATGATTGATGCACTCTGGATACAATGTTTTAAACTTAACTGTTCAAACTAGATGATTAGGAACACTGTAAGACAATTTTCAGCAAGTTGCAGCATTGAAATACAGAAATAAGCACTTTTCCATAAACAAGCTCTAAATGATGTTTGATGCACTCTGGATACAATGTTTTAAACATAACTGTTCAAACTAGATGATTAGGAACACTGTAGACAATTTTCAGCAAGTTGCAACATTGAAATGCAGAAATAAGCACTTTTCCATAAACAAGCTCTAAATCATGTTTTGATGCACTGGATGAAACTTGTTTTTGTTATGTTGAGATTGTTATTCGAGATGTTATGAAAACACTGTAGAATGCATAAATAAGCACTTTTCCATAAACAAGCTCTAAATCATGTTTGATGCACTGGATAAAACTTGTTTTTGTTATGTTGAGATTGTTATTCGAGATGTTATGAAAACACTGTAGAATGCATAAATAAGCACTTTTCCATAAACAAGCTCTAAATCATGTTTGATGCACTCTGGATAAAACTTTTTTGTTATGTTTATTCGAGATGTTATGAAAACATTGTAGAATGCAGAAATAAGCACTTTTCCATAAACAAGCTCTAAATCATGATTGATGCACTCTGGATACAATGTTTTAAACATAACTGTTCAAACTAGATGATTAGGAACACTGTAGACAATTTTCAGCAAGTTGCAACATTGAAATGCAGAAATAAGCACTTTTCCATAAACAAGCTCTAAATCATGATTGATGCACTCTGGATACAATGTTTTAAACTTAACTGTTCAAACTAGATGATTAGGAACACTGTAAGACAATTTTCAGCAAGTTGCAACATTGAAATGCAGAAATAAGCACTTTTCCATAAACAAGCTCTAAATCATGATTGATGCACTCTGGATACAATGTTTTAAACATAACTGTTCAAACTAGATGATTAGGAACACTGTAGACAGTTTTTAGCAAGTTGCAACATGGAAATACAGAAATAAGCACTTTTCCATAAACAAGCTCTAAATCGTGTTTGATGCACTCTGGATACAATGTTTTTTACAGAACTGTTCAAACTAGATGATTAGGAACACTGTAGACAATTTTCAGCAAGTTGCAACATTGAAATGCAGAAATAAGCACTTTTCCATAAACAAGCTCTAAATCATGATTGATGCACTCTGGATACAATGTTTTAAACTTAACTGTTCAAACTAGATGATTAGGAACACTGTAAGACAATTTTCAGCAAGTTGCAGCATTGAAATACAGAAATAAGCACTTTTCCATAAACAAGCTCTAAATGATGTTTGATGCACTCTGGATACAATGTTTTAAACATAACTGTTCAAACTAGATGATTAGGAACACTGTAGACAATTTTCAGCAAGTTGCAACATTGAAATGCAGAAATAAGCACTTTTCCATAAACAAGCTCTAAATCATGATTGATGCACTCTGGATACAATGTTTTAAACTTAACTGTTCAAACTAGATGATTAGGAACACTGTAAGACAATTTTCAGCAAGTTGCAACATTGAAATGCAGAAATAAGCACTTTTCCATAAACAAGCTCTAAATCATGATTGATGCACTCTGGATACAATGTTTTAAACTTAACTGTTCAAACTAGATGATTAGGAACACTGTAAGACAATTTTCAGCAAGTTGCAACATTGAAATGCAGAAATAAGCACTTTTCCATAAACAAGCTCTAAATCATGATTGATGCACTCTGGATACAATGTTTTAAACATAACTGTTCAAACTAGATGATTAGGAACACTGGTAGACAATTTTCAGCAAGTTGCAACATTGAAATGCAGAAATAAGCACTTTTCCATAAACAAGCTCTAAATCATGATTGATGCACTCTGGATACAATGTTTTAAACTTAACTGTTCAAACTAGATGATTAGGAACACTGTAAGACAATTTTCAGCAAGTTGCAGCATTGAAATACAGAAATAAGCACTTTTCCATAAACAAGCTCTAAATGATGTTTGATGCACTCTGGATACAATGTTTTAAACATAACTGTTCAAACTAGATGATTAGGAACACTGTAGACAATTTTCAGCAAGTTGCAACATTGAAATGCAGAAATAAGCACTTTTCCATAAACAAGCTCTAAATCATGATTGATGCACTCTGGATACAATGTTTTAAACTTAACTGTTCAAACTAGATGATTAGGAACACTGTAAGACAATTTTCAGCAAGTTGCAACATTGAAATGCAGAAATAAGCACTTTTCCATAAACAAGCTCTAAATCATGATTGATGCACTCTGGATACAATGTTTTAAACATAACTGTTCAAACTAGATGATTAGGAACACTGTAGACAATTTTCAGCAAGTTGCAACATTGAAATGCAGAAATAAGCACTTTTCCATAAACAAGCTCTAAATCATGATTGATGCACTCTGGATACAATGTTTTAAACTTAACTGTTCAAACTAGATGATTAGGAACACTGTAAGACAATTTTCAGCAAGTTGCAACATTGAAATGCAGAAATAAGCACTTTTCCATAAACAAGCTCTAAATCATGATTGATGCACTCTGGATACAATGTTTTAAACTTAACTGTTCAAACTAGATGATTAGGAACACTGTAAGACAATTTTCAGCAAGTTGCAACATTGAAATGCAGAAATAAGCACTTTTCCATAAACAAGCTCTAAATCATGATTGATGCACTCTGGATACAATGTTTTAAACTTAACTGTTCAAACTAGATGATTAGGAACACTGTAAGACAATTTTCAGCAAGTTGCAACATTGAAATGCAGAAATAAGCACTTTTCCATAAACAAGCTCTAAATCATGATTGATGCACTCTGGATACAATGTTTTAAACATAACTGTTCAAACTAGATGATTAGGAACACTGGTAGACAATTTTCAGCAAGTTGCAACATTGAAATGCAGAAATAAGCACTTTTCCATAAACAAGCTCTAAATCATGATTGATGCACTCTGGATACAATGTTTTAAACTTAACTGTTCAAACTAGATGATTAGGAACACTGTAAGACAATTTTCAGCAAGTTGCAGCATTGAAATACAGAAATAAGCACTTTTCCATAAACAAGCTCTAAATGATGTTTGATGCACTCTGGATACAATGTTTTAAACATAACTGTTCAAACTAGATGATTAGGAACACTGTAGACAATTTTCAGGAAGTTGCAACATTGAAATGCAGAAATAAGCACTTTTCCATAAACAAGCTCTAAATCATGATTGATGCACTCTGGATACAATGTTTTAAACATAACTGTTCAAACTAGATGATTAGGAACACTGTAGACAGTTTTTAGCAAGTTGCAGCATTGAAATACAGAAATAAGCACTTTTCCATAAACAAGCTCTAAATGATGTTTGATGCACTCTGGATACAATGTTTTAAACATAACTGTTCAAACTAGATGATTAGGGAACACTGTAGACAATTTTCAGCAAGTTGCAACATTGAAATGCAGAAATAAGCACTTTTCCATAAACAAGCTCTAAATCATGTTTTGATGCACTGGATGAAACTTGTTTTTGTTATGTTGAGATTGTTATTCGAGATGATATGAAAACACTGTAGAATGCATAAATAAGCACTTTTCCATAAACAAGCTCTAAATCATGTTTGATGCACTGGATAAAACTTGTTTTTGTTATGTTGAGATTGTTATTCGAGATGTTATGAAAACACTGTAGAATGCATAAATAAGCACTTTTCCATAAACAAGCTCTAAATCATGTTTGATGCACTCTGGATAAAACTTTTTTGTTATGTTTATTCGAGATGTTATGAAAACATTGTAGAATGCAGAAATAAGCACTTTTCCATAAACAAGCTCTAAATCATGATTGATGCACTCTGGATACAATGTTTTAAACATAACTGTTCAAACTAGATGATTAGGAACACTGTAGACAATTTTCAGCAAGTTGCAACATTGAAATGCAGAAATAAGCACTTTTCCATAAACAAGCTCTAAATCATGATTGATGCACTCTGGATACAATGTTTTAAACATAACTGTTCAAACTAGATGATTAGGAACACTGTAGACAGTTTTTAGCAAGTTGCAACATGGAAATACAGAAATAAGCACTTTTCCATAAACAAGCTCTAAATCGTGTTTGATGCACTCTGGATACAATGTTTTTTACAGAACTGTTCAAACTAGATGATTAGGAACACTGTAGACAATTTTCAGCAAGTTGCAACATTGAAATGCAGAAATAAGCACTTTTCCATAAACAAGCTCTAAATCGTGATTGATGCACTCTGGATACAATGTTTTAAACTTAACTGTTCAAACTAGATGATTAGGAACACTGTAGACAATTTTCAGCAAGTTGCAACATTGAAATGCAGAAATAAGCACTTTTCCATAAACAAGCTCTAAATCATGTTTTGATGCACTGGATGAAACTTGTTTTTGTTATGTTGAGATTGTTATTCGAGATGTTATGAAAACACTGTAGAATGCATAAATAAGCACTTTTCCATAAACAAGCTCTAAATCATGTTTTGATGCACTGGATGAAACTTGTTTTTGTTATGTTGAGATTGTTATTCGAGATGTTATGAAAACACTGTAGAATGCATAAATAAGCACTTTTCCATAAACAAGCTCTAAATCATGTTTGATGCACTGGATAAAACTTGTTTTTGTTATGTTGAGATTGTTATTCGAGATGTTATGAAAACACTGTAGAATGCATAAATAAGCACTTTTCCATAAACAAGCTCTAAATCATGATTGATGCACTCTGGATACAATGTTTTAAACATAACTGTTCAAACTAGATGATTAGGAACACTGTAGACAATTTTCAGCAAGTTGCAACATTGAAATGCAGAAATAAGCACTTTTCCATAAACAAGCTCTAAATCATGATTGATGCACTCTGGATACAATGTTTTAAACATAACTGTTCAAACTAGATGATTAGGAACACTGTAGACAGTTTTTAGCAAGTTGCAACATGGAAATACAGAAATAAGCACTTTTCCATAAACAAGCTCTAAATCGTGTTTGATGCACTCTGGATACAATGTTTTTTACAGAACTGTTCAAACTAGATGATTAGGAACACTGTAGACAATTTTCAGCAAGTTGCAACATTGAAATGCAGAAATAAGCACTTTTCCATAAACAAGCTCTAAATCGTGATTGATGCACTCTGGATACAATGTTTTTACAGAACTGTTCAAACTAGATGATTAGGAACACTGTAAGACAATTTTCAGCAAGTTGCAGCATTGAAATACAGAAATAAGCACTTTTCCATAAACAAGCTCTAAATGATGTTTGATGCACTCTGGATACAATGTTTTAAACATAACTGTTCAAACTAGATGATTAGGAACACTGTAGACAATTTTCAGCAAGTTGCAACATTGAAATGCAGAAATAAGCACTTTTCCATAAACAAGCTCTAAATCATGTTTTGATGCACTGGATGAAACTTGTTTTTGTTATGTTGAGATTGTTATTCGAGATGTTATGAAAACACTGTAGAATGCATAAATAAGCACTTTTCCATAAACAAGCTCTAAATCATGTTTGATGCACTGGATAAAACTTGTTTTTGTTATGTTGAGATTGTTATTCGAGATGTTATGAAAACACTGTAGAATGCATAAATAAGCACTTTTCCATAAACAAGCTCTAAATCATGTTTGATGCACTCTGGATAAAACTTTTTTGTTATGTTTATTCGAGATGTTATGAAAACATTGTAGAATGCAGAAATAAGCACTTTTCCATAAACAAGCTCTAAATCATGATTGATGCACTCTGGATACAATGTTTTAAACATAACTGTTCAAACTAGATGATTAGGAACACTGTAGACAATTTTCAGCAAGTTGCAACATTGAAATGCAGAAATAAGCACTTTTCCATAAACAAGCTCTAAATCATGATTGATGCACTCTGGATACAATGTTTTAAACATAACTGTTCAAACTAGATGATTAGGAACACTGTAAGACAATTTTCAGCAAGTTGCAACATTGAAATGCAGAAATAAGCACTTTTCCATAAACAAGCTCTAAATCATGATTGATGCACTCTGGATACAATGTTTTAAACATAACTGTTCAAACTAGATGATTAGGAACACTGTAGACAGTTTTTAGCAAGTTGCAACATGGAAATACAGAAATAAGCACTTTTCCATAAACAAGCTCTAAATCGTGTTTGATGCCCTCTGGATACAATGTTTTTACAGAACTGTTCAAACTAGATGATTAGGAACACTGTAGACAATTTTCAGCAAGTTGCAACATTGAAATGCAGAAATAAGCACTTTTCCATAAACAAGCTCTAAATCATGATTGATGCACTCTGGATACAATGTTTTAAACTTAACTGTTCAAACTAGATGATTAGGAACACTGTAAGACAATTTTCAGCAAGTTGCAGCATTGAAATACAGAAATAAGCACTTTTCCATAAACAAGCTCTAAATGATGTTTGATGCACTCTGGATACAATGTTTTAAACATAACTGTTCAAACTAGATGATTAGGAACACTGTAGACAATTTTCAGCAAGTTGCAACATTGAAATGCAGAAATAAGCACTTTTCCATAAACAAGCTCTAAATCATGATTGATGCACTCTGGATACAATGTTTTAAACATAACTGTTCAAACTAGATGATTAGGAACACTGGTAGACAATTTTCAGCAAGTTGCAACATTGAAATGCAGAAATAAGCACTTTTCCATAAACAAGCTCTAAATGATGTTTGATGCACTCTGGATACAATGTTTTAAACTTAACTGTTCAAACTAGATGATTAGGGAACACTGTAGACAATTTTCAGCAAGTTGCAACATTGAAATGCAGAAATAAGCACTTTTCCATAAACAAGCTCTAAATCATGTTTTGATGCACTGGATGAAACTTGTTTTTGTTATGTTGAGATTGTTATTCGAGATGATATGAAAACACTGTAGAATGCATAAATAAGCACTTTTCCATAAACAAGCTCTAAATCATGTTTGATGCACTCTGGATAAAACTTTTTTTGTTATGTTTATTCGAGATGTTATGAAAACATTGTAGAATGCAGAAATAAGCACTTTTCCATAAACAAGCTCTAAATCATGATTGATGCACTCTGGATACAATGTTTTAAACATAACTGTTCAAACTAGATGATTAGGAACACTGTAGACAATTTTCAGCAAGTTGCAACATTGAAATGCAGAAATAAGCACTTTTCCATAAACAAGCTCTAAATCATGATTGATGCACTCTGGATACAATGTTTTAAACATAACTGTTCAAACTAGATGATTAGGAACACTGTAGACAGTTTTTAGCAAGTTGCAACATGGAAATACAGAAATAAGCACTTTTCCATAAACAAGCTCTAAATCGTGTTTGATGCACTCTGGATACAATGTTTTTACAGAACTGTTCAAACTAGATGATTAGGAACACTGTAGACAATTTTCAGCAAGTTGCAACATTGAAATGCAGAAATAAGCACTTTTCCATAAACAAGCTCTAAATCGTGATTGATGCACTCTGGATACAATGTTTTAAACTTAACTGTTCAAACTAGATGATTAGGAACACTGTAAGACAATTTTCAGCAAGTTGCAGCATTGAAATACAGAAATAAGCACTTTTCCATAAACAAGCTCTAAATGATGTTTGATGCACTCTGGATACAATGTTTTAAACATAACTGTTCAAACTAGATGATTAGGAACACTGTAGACAATTTTCAGCAAGTTGCAACATTGAAATGCAGAAATAAGCACTTTTCCATAAACAAGCTCTAAATCATGTTTTGATGCACTGGATGAAACTTGTTTTTGTTATGTTGAGATTGTTATTCGAGATGTTATGAAAACACTGTAGAATGCATAAATAAGCACTTTTCCATAAACAAGCTCTAAATCATGTTTTGATGCACTGGATGAAACTTGTTTTTGTTATGTTGAGATTGTTATTCGAGATGTTATGAAAACACTGTAGAATGCATAAATAAGCACTTTTCCATAAACAAGCTCTAAATCATGTTTGATGCACTGGATAAAACTTGTTTTTGTTATGTTGAGATTGTTATTCGAGATGTTATGAAAACACTGTAGAATGCATAAATAAGCACTTTTCCATAAACAAGCTCTAAATCATGTTTGATGCACTCTGGATAAAACTTTTTTTGTTATGTTTATTCGAGATGTTATGAAAACATTGTAGAATGCAGAAATAAGCACTTTTCCATAAACAAGCTCTAAATCATGATTGATGCACTCTGGATACAATGTTTTAAACATAACTGTTCAAACTAGATGATTAGGAACACTGTAGACAATTTTCAGCAAGTTGCAACATTGAAATGCAGAAATAAGCACTTTTCCATAAACAAGCTCTAAATCATGATTGATGCACTCTGGATACAATGTTTTAAACATAACTGTTCAAACTAGATGATTAGGAACACTGTAGACAGTTTTTAGCAAGTTGCAACATGGAAATACAGAAATAAGCACTTTTCCATAAACAAGCTCTAAATCGTGTTTGATGCACTCTGGATACAATGTTTTTTACAGAACTGTTCAAACTAGATGATTAGGAACACTGTAGACAATTTTCAGCAAGTTGCAACATTGAAATGCAGAAATAAGCACTTTTCCATAAACAAGCTCTAAATCGTGATTGATGCACTCTGGATACAATGTTTTTTACAGAACTGTTCAAACTAGATGATTAGGAACACTGTAGACAATTTTCAGCAAGTTGCAACATTGAAATGCAGAAATAAGCACTTTTCCATAAACAAGCTCTAAATCGTGATTGATGCACTCTGGATACAATGTTTTAAACTTAACTGTTCAAACTAGATGATTAGGAACACTGTAAGACAATTTTCAGCAAGTTGCAGCATTGAAATACAGAAATAAGCACTTTTCCATAAACAAGCTCTAAATGATGTTTGATGCACTCTGGATACAATGTTTTAAACATAACTGTTCAAACTAGATGATTAGGAACACTGTAGACAATTTTCAGCAAGTTGCAACATTGAAATGCAGAAATAAGCACTTTTCCATAAACAAGCTCTAAATCATGTTTTGATGCACTGGATGAAACTTGTTTTTGTTATGTTGAGATTGTTATTCGAGATGTTATGAAAACACTGTAGAATGCATAAATAAGCACTTTTCCATAAACAAGCTCTAAATCATGTTTGATGCACTGGATAAAACTTGTTTTTGTTATGTTGAGATTGTTATTCGAGATGTTATGAAAACACTGTAGAATGCATAAATAAGCACTTTTCCATAAACAAGCTCTAAATCATGTTTGATGCACTCTGGATAAAACTTTTTTTTGTTATGTTTATTCGAGATGTTATGAAAACATTGTAGAATGCAGAAATAAGCACTTTTCCATAAACAAGCTCTAAATCATGATTGATGCACTCTGGATACAATGTTTTAAACATAACTGTTCAAACTAGATGATTAGGAACACTGTAGACAATTTTCAGCAAGTTGCAACATTGAAATGCAGAAATAAGCACTTTTCCATAAACAAGCTCTAAATCATGATTGATGCACTCTGGATACAATGTTTTAAACATAACTGTTCAAACTAGATGATTAGGAACACTGTAAGACAATTTTCAGCAAGTTGCAACATTGAAATGCAGAAATAAGCACTTTTCCATAAACAAGCTCTAAATCATGATTGATGCACTCTGGATACAATGTTTTAAACATAACTGTTCAAACTAGATGATTAGGAACACTGTAGACAGTTTTTAGCAAGTTGCAACATGGAAATACAGAAATAAGCACTTTTCCATAAACAAGCTCTAAATCGTGTTTGATGCCCTCTGGATACAATGTTTTTTACAGAACTGTTCAAACTAGATGATTAGGAACACTGTAGACAATTTTCAGCAAGTTGCAACATTGAAATGCAGAAATAAGCACTTTTCCATAAACAAGCTCTAAATCATGATTGATGCACTCTGGATACAATGTTTTAAACTTAACTGTTCAAACTAGATGATTAGGAACACTGTAAGACAATTTTCAGCAAGTTGCAGCATTGAAATACAGAAATAAGCACTTTTCCATAAACAAGCTCTAAATGATGTTTGATGCACTCTGGATACAATGTTTTAAACATAACTGTTCAAACTAGATGATTAGGAACACTGTAGACAATTTTCAGCAAGTTGCAACATTGAAATGCAGAAATAAGCACTTTTCCATAAACAAGCTCTAAATCATGATTGATGCACTCTGGATACAATGTTTTAAACATAACTGTTCAAACTAGATGATTAGGAACACTGGTAGACAATTTTCAGCAAGTTGCAACATTGAAATGCAGAAATAAGCACTTTTCCATAAACAAGCTCTAAATGATGTTTGATGCACTCTGGATACAATGTTTTAAACTTAACTGTTCAAACTAGATGATTAGGAACACTGTAAGACAATTTTCAGCAAGTTGCAGCATTGAAATACAGAAATAAGCACTTTTCCATAAACAAGCTCTAAATGATGTTTGATGCACTCTGGATACAATGTTTTAAACATAACTGTTCAAACTAGATGATTAGGGAACACTGTAGACAATTTTCAGCAAGTTGCAACATTGAAATGCAGAAATAAGCACTTTTCCATAAACAAGCTCTAAATCATGATTGATGCACTCTGGATACAATGTTTTAAACATAACTGTTCAAACTAGATGATTAGGAACACTGTAGACAGTTTTTAGCAAGTTGCAGCATTGAAATACAGAAATAAGCACTTTTCCATAAACAAGCTCTAAATGATGTTTGATGCACTCTGGATACAATGTTTTAAACATAACTGTTCAAACTAGATGATTAGGGAACACTGTAGACAATTTTCAGCAAGTTGCAACATTGAAATGCAGAAATAAGCACTTTTCCATAAACAAGCTCTAAATCATGTTTTGATGCACTGGATGAAACTTGTTTTTGTTATGTTGAGATTGTTATTCGAGATGATATGAAAACACTGTAGAATGCATAAATAAGCACTTTTCCATAAACAAGCTCTAAATCATGTTTGATGCACTCTGGATACAATGTTTTAAACATAACTGTTCAAACTAGATGATTAGGAACACTGGTAGACAATTTTCAGCAAGTTGCAACATTGAAATGCAGAAATAAGCACTTTTCCATAAACAAGCTCTAAATCATGATTGATGCACTCTGGATACAATGTTTTAAACATAACTGTTCAAACTAGATGATTAGGAACACTGGTAGACAATTTTCAGCAAGTTGCAACATTGAAATGCAGAAATAAGCACTTTTCCATAAACAAGCTCTAAATCATGATTGATGCACTCTGGATACAATGTTTTAAACTTAACTGTTCAAACTAGATGATTAGGAACACTGTAAGACAATTTTCAGCAAGTTGCAGCATTGAAATACAGAAATAAGCACTTTTCCATAAACAAGCTCTAAATGATGTTTGATGCACTCTGGATACAATGTTTTAAACATAACTGTTCAAACTAGATGATTAGGAACACTGTAGACAATTTTCAGCAAGTTGCAACATTGAAATGCAGAAATAAGCACTTTTCCATAAACAAGCTCTAAATCATGATTGATGCACTCTGGATACAATGTTTTAAACATAACTGTTCAAACTAGATGATTAGGAACACTGTAGACAGTTTTTAGCAAGTTGCAGCATTGAAAACAGAAATAAGCACTTTTCCATAAACAAGCTCTAAATGATGTTTGATGCACTCTGGATACAATGTTTTAAACATAACTGTTCAAACTAGATGATTAGGGAACACTGTAGACAATTTTCAGCAAGTTGCAACATTGAAATGCAGAAATAAGCACTTTTCCATAAACAAGCTCTAAATCATGTTTGATGCACTGGATAAAACTTGTTTTTGTTATGTTGAGATTGTTATTCGAGATGTTATGAAAACACTGTAGAATGCATAAATAAGCACTTTTCCATAAACAAGCTCTAAATCATGTTTGATGCACTCTGGATAAAACTTTTTTTGTTATGTTTATTCGAGATGTTATGAAAACATTGTAGAATGCAGAAATAAGCACTTTTCCATAAACAAGCTCTAAATCATGATTGATGCACTCTGGATACAATGTTTTAAACATAACTGTTCAAACTAGATGATTAGGAACACTGTAGACAATTTTCAGCAAGTTGCAACATTGAAATGCAGAAATAAGCACTTTTCCATAAACAAGCTCTAAATCATGATTGATGCACTCTGGATACAATGTTTTAAACATAACTGTTCAAACTAGATGATTAGGAACACTGTAGACAGTTTTTAGCAAGTTGCAACATGGAAATACAGAAATAAGCACTTTTCCATAAACAAGCTCTAAATCGTGTTTGATGCACTCTGGATACAATGTTTTTTACAGAACTGTTCAAACTAGATGATTAGGAACACTGTAGACAATTTTCAGCAAGTTGCAACATTGAAATGCAGAAATAAGCACTTTTCCATAAACAAGCTCTAAATCATGATTGATGCACTCTGGATACAATGTTTTAAACTTAACTGTTCAAACTAGATGATTAGGAACACTGTAAGACAATTTTCAGCAAGTTGCAGCATTGAAATACAGAAATAAGCACTTTTCCATAAACAAGCTCTAAATGATGTTTGATGCACTCTGGATACAATGTTTTAAACATAACTGTTCAAACTAGATGATTAGGAACACTGTAGACAATTTTCAGCAAGTTGCAACATTGAAATGCAGAAATAAGCACTTTTCCATAAACAAGCTCTAAATCATGTTTTGATGCACTGGATGAAACTTGTTTTTGTTATTTGAGATTGTTATTCGAGATGTTTGAAAACACTGTAGAATGCATAAATAAGCACTTTTCCATAAACAAGCTCTAAATCATGTTTGATGCACTGGATAAAACTTGTTTTTGTTATGTTGAGATTGTTATTCGAGATGTTATGAAAACACTGTAGAATGCATAAATAAGCACTTTTCCATAAACAAGCTCTAAATCATGTTTGATGCACTCTGGATAAAACTTTTTTGTTATGTTTATTGATTTTGAAAACATTGTAGAACTGTTCTAAATCATGATTGATGACTCTTACAATGTTTTAAACATAACTGTTCAAACTAGATGATTAGGAACACTGTAGACAATTTTCAGCAAGTTGCAACATTGAAATGCAGAAATAAGCACTTTTCCATAAACAAGCTCTAAATCATGATTGATGCACTCTGGATACAATGTTTTAAACTTAACTGTTCAAACTAGATGATTAGGAACACTGTAAGACAATTTTCAGCAAGTTGCAGCATTGAAATACAGAAATAAGCACTTTTCCATAAACAAGCTCTAAATGATGTTTGATGCACTCTGGATACAATGTTTTAAACATAACTGTTCAAACTAGATGATTAGGAACACTGTAGACAATTTTCAGCAAGTTGCAACATTGAAATGCAGAAATAAGCACTTTTCCATAAACAAGCTCTAAATCATGTTTTGATGCACTGGATGAAACTTGTTTTTGTTATGTTGAATTGTTATTCGAGATGTTATGAAAACACTGTAGAATGCATAAATAAGCACTTTTCCATAAACAAGCTCTAAATCATGTTTGATGCACTCTGGATAAAACTTTTTTGTTATGTTTATTCGAGATGTTATGAAAACACTGTAGAATGCAGAAATAAGCACTTTTCCATAAACAAGCTCTAAATCATGATTGATGCACTCTGGATACAATGTTTTAAACATAACTGTTCAAACTAGATGATTAGGAACACTGGTAGACAATTTTCAGCAAGTTGCAACATTGAAATGCAGAAATAAGCACTTTTCCATAAACAAGCTCTAAATCATGATTGATGCACTCTGGATACAATGTTTTAAACTTAACTGTTCAAACTAGATGATTAGGAACACTGTAAGACAATTTTCAGCAAGTTGCAACATTGAAATGCAGAAATAAGCACTTTTCCATAAACAAGCTCTAAATCATGATTGATGCACTCTGGATACAATGTTTTAAACATAACTGTTCAAACTAGATGATTAGGAACACTGTAGACAGTTTTTAGCAAGTTGCAACATGGAAATACAGAAATAAGCACTTTTCCATAAACAAGCTCTAAATCGTGTTTGATGCACTCTGGATACAATGTTTTTACAGAACTGTTCAAACTAGATGATTAGGAACACTGTAGACAATTTTCAGCAAGTTGCAACATTGAAATGCAGAAATAAGCACTTTTCCATAAACAAGCTCTAAATCATGATTGATGCACTCTGGATACAATGTTTTAAACTTAACTGTTCAAACTAGATGATTAGGAACACTGTAAGACAATTTTCAGCAAGTTGCAGCATTGAAATACAGAAATAAGCACTTTTCCATAAACAAGCTCTAAATGATGTTTGATGCACTCTGGATACAATGTTTTAAACATAACTGTTCAAACTAGATGATTAGGAACACTGTAGACAAGCAAGTTGCAACATGGAAATACAGAAATAAGCACTTTTCCATAAACAAGCTCTAAATCATGTTTGATGCACTCTGGATACAATGTTTTAAACATAACTGTTCAAACTAGATGATTAGGAACACTGTAGACAATTTTCAGCAAGTTGCAACATTGAAATGCAGAAATAAGCACTTTTCCATAAACAAGCTCTAAATCATGATTGATGCACTCTGGATACAATGTTTTAAACTTAACTGTTCAAACTAGATGATTAGGAACACTGTAAGACAATTTTCAGCAAGTTGCAACATTGAAATGCAGAAATAAGCACTTTTCCATAAACAAGCTCTAAATCATGATTGATGCACTCTGGATACAATGTTTTAAACTTAACTGTTCAAACTAGATGATTAGGAACACTGTAAGACAATTTTCAGCAAGTTGCAACATTGAAATGCAGAAATAAGCACTTTTCCATAAACAAGCTCTAAATCATGATTGATGCACTCTGGATACAATGTTTTAAACATAACTGTTCAAACTAGATGATTAGGAACACTGGTAGACAATTTTCAGCAAGTTGCAACATTGAAATGCAGAAATAAGCACTTTTCCATAAACAAGCTCTAAATCATGATTGATGCACTCTGGATACAATGTTTTAAACTTAACTGTTCAAACTAGATGATTAGGAACACTGTAAGACAATTTTCAGCAAGTTGCAGCATTGAAATACAGAAATAAGCACTTTTCCATAAACAAGCTCTAAATGATGTTTGATGCACTCTGGATACAATGTTTTAAACATAACTGTTCAAACTAGATGATTAGGGAACACTGTAGACAATTTTCAGCAAGTTGCAACATTGAAATGCAGAAATAAGCACTTTTCCATAAACAAGCTCTAAATCATGATTGATGCACTCTGGATACAATGTTTTAAACATAACTGTTCAAACTAGATGATTAGGAACACTGTAGACAGTTTTTAGCAAGTTGCAGCATTGAAATACAGAAATAAGCACTTTTCCATAAACAAGCTCTAAATGATGTTTGATGCACTCTGGATACAATGTTTTAAACATAACTGTTCAAACTAGATGATTAGGAACACTGGTAGACAATTTTCAGCAAGTTGCAACATTGAAATGCAGAAATAAGCACTTTTCCATAAACAAGCTCTAAATCATGATTGATGCACTCTGGATACAATGTTTTAAACTTAACTGTTCAAACTAGATGATTAGGAACACTGTAAGACAATTTTCAGCAAGTTGCAACATTGAAATGCAGAAATAAGCACTTTTCCATAAACAAGCTCTAAATCATGATTGATGCACTCTGGATACAATGTTTTAAACATAACTGTTCAAACTAGATGATTAGGAACACTGTAGACAGTTTTTAGCAAGTTGCAACATGGAAATACAGAAATAAGCACTTTTCCATAAACAAGCTCTAAATCGTGTTTGATGCACTCTGGATACAATGTTTTTACAGAACTGTTCAAACTAGATGATTAGGAACACTGTAGACAATTTTCAGCAAGTTGCAACATTGAAATGCAGAAATAAGCACTTTTCCATAAACAAGCTCTAAATCATGATTGATGCACTCTGGATACAATGTTTTAAACTTAACTGTTCAAACTAGATGATTAGGAACACTGTAAGACAATTTTCAGCAAGTTGCAGCATTGAAATACAGAAATAAGCACTTTTCCATAAACAAGCTCTAAATGATGTTTGATGCACTCTGGATACAATGTTTTAAACATAACTGTTCAAACTAGATGATTAGGAACACTGTAGACAGTTTTTAGCAAGTTGCAACATTGAAATACAGAAATAAGCACTTTTCCATAAACAAGCTCTAAATCATGTTTGATGCACTCTGGATACAATGTTTTAAACATAACTGTTCAAACTAGATGATTAGGAACACTGTAGACAATTTTCAGCAAGTTGCAGCATTGAAATACAGAAATAAGCACTTTTCCATAAACAAGCTCTAAATGATGTTTGATGCACTCTGGATACAATGTTTTAAACATAACTGTTCAAACTAGATGATTAGGAACACTGTAGACAATTTTCAGCAAGTTGCAACATTGAAATGCAGAAATAAGCACTTTTCCATAAACAAGCTCTAAATCATGATTGATGCACTCTGGATACAATGTTTTAAACTTAACTGTTCAAACTAGATGATTAGGAACACTGTAAGACAATTTTCAGCAAGTTGCAACATTGAAATGCAGAAATAAGCACTTTTCCATAAACAAGCTCTAAATCATGATTGATGCACTCTGGATACAATGTTTTAAACATAACTGTTCAAACTAGATGATTAGGAACACTGTAGACAGTTTTTAGCAAGTTGCAACATGGAAATACAGAAATAAGCACTTTTCCATAAACAAGCTCTAAATCATGTTTGATGCACTCTGGATACAATGTTTTTTACAGAACTGTTCAAACTAGATGATTAGGAACACTGTAGACAATTTTCAGCAAGTTGCAACATTGAAATGCAGAAATAAGCACTTTTCCATAAACAAGCTCTAAATCATGATTGATGCACTCTGGATACAATGTTTTAAACTTAACTGTTCAAACTAGATGATTAGGAACACTGTAAGACAATTTTCAGCAAGTTGCAGCATTGAAATACAGAAATAAGCACTTTTCCATAAACAAGCTCTAAATGATGTTTGATGCACTCTGGATACAATGTTTTAAACATAACTGTTCAAACTAGATGATTAGGAACACTGTAGACAATTTTCAGCAAGTTGCAACATTGAAATGCAGAAATAAGCACTTTTCCATAAACAAGCTCTAAATCATGATTGATGCACTCTGGATACAATGTTTTAAACTTAACTGTTCAAACTAGATGATTAGGAACACTGTAAGACAATTTTCAGCAAGTTGCAACATTGAAATGCAGAAATAAGCACTTTTCCATAAACAAGCTCTAAATCATGATTGATGCACTCTGGATACAATGTTTTAAACATAACTGTTCAAACTAGATGATTAGGAACACTGTAAGACAATTTTCAGCAAGTTGCAACATTGAAATACAGAAATAAGCACTTTTCCATAAACAAGCTCTAAATCATGATTGATGCACTCTGGATACAATGTTTTAAACTTAACTGTTCAAACTAGATGATTAGGAACACTGTAAGACAATTTTCAGCAAGTTGCAACATTGAAATGCAGAAATAAGCACTTTTCCATAAACAAGCTCTAAATCATGATTGATGCACTCTGGATACAATGTTTTAAACATAACTGTTCAAACTAGATGATTAGGAACACTGGTAGACAATTTTCAGCAAGTTGCAACATTGAAATGCAGAAATAAGCACTTTTCCATAAACAAGCTCTAAATCATGATTGATGCACTCTGGATACAATGTTTTAAACTTAACTGTTCAAACTAGATGATTAGGAACACTGTAAGACAATTTTCAGCAAGTTGCAGCATTGAAATACAGAAATAAGCACTTTTCCATAAACAAGCTCTAAATGATGTTTGATGCACTCTGGATACAATGTTTTAAACATAACTGTTCAAACTAGATGATTAGGAACACTGTAGACAATTTTCAGCAAGTTGCAACATTGAAATGCAGAAATAAGCACTTTTCCATAAACAAGCTCTAAATCATGATTGATGCACTCTGGATACAATGTTTTAAACATAACTGTTCAAACTAGATGATTAGGAACACTGTAGACAGTTTTTAGCAAGTTGCAGCATTGAAATACAGAAATAAGCACTTTTCCATAAACAAGCTCTAAATGATGTTTGATGCACTCTGGATACAATGTTTTAAACATAACTGTTCAAACTAGATGATTAGGAACACTGGTAGACAATTTTCAGCAAGTTGCAACATTGAAATGCAGAAATAAGCACTTTTCCATAAACAAGCTCTAAATCATGATTGATGCACTCTGGATACAATGTTTTAAACTTAACTGTTCAAACTAGATGATTAGGAACACTGTAAGACAATTTTCAGCAAGTTGCAACATTGAAATGCAGAAATAAGCACTTTTCCATAAACAAGCTCTAAATCATGATTGATGCACTCTGGATACAATGTTTTAAACATAACTGTTCAAACTAGATGATTAGGAACACTGTAGACAGTTTTCAGCAAGTTGCAACATTGGAAATACAGAAATAAGCACTTTTCCATAAACAAGCTCTAAATCGTGTTTGATGCACTCTGGATACAATGTTTTTTACAGAACTGTTCAAACTAGATGATTAGGAACACTGTAGACAATTTTCAGCAAGTTGCAACATTGAAATGCAGAAATAAGCACTTTTCCATAAACAAGCTCTAAATCATGATTGATGCACTCTGGATACAATGTTTTAAACTTAACTGTTCAAACTAGATGATTAGGAACACTGTAAGACAATTTTCAGCAAGTTGCAGCATTGAAATACAGAAATAAGCACTTTTCCATAAACAAGCTCTAAATGATGTTTGATGCACTCTGGATACAATGTTTTAAACATAACTGTTCAAACTAGATGATTAGGAACACTGTAGACAGTTTTTCAGCAAGTTGCAACATGGAAATACAGAAATAAGCACTTTTCCATAAACAAGCTCTAAATCATGTTTGATGCACTCTGGATACAATGTTTTAAACATAACTGTTCAAACTAGATGATTAGGAACACTGTAGACAGTTTTTCAGCAAGTTGCAGCATTGAAATACAGAAATAAGCACTTTTCCATAAACAAGCTCTAAATGATGTTTGATGCACTCTGGATACAATGTTTTAAACATAACTGTTCAAACTAGATGATTAGGAACACTGTAGACAATTTTCAGCAAGTTGCAACATTGAAATGCAGAAATAAGCACTTTTCCATAAACAAGCTCTAAATCATGATTGATGCACTCTGGATACAATGTTTTAAACTTAACTGTTCAAACTAGATGATTAGGAACACTGTAAGACAATTTTCAGCAAGTTGCAACATTGAAATGCAGAAATAAGCACTTTTCCATAAACAAGCTCTAAATCATGATTGATGCACTCTGGATACAATGTTTTAAACATAACTGTTCAAACTAGATGATTAGGAACACTGTAGACAGTTTTTAGCAAGTTGCAACATGGAAATACAGAAATAAGCACTTTTCCATAAACAAGCTCTAAATCGTGTTTGATGCACTCTGGATACAATGTTTTTTACAGAACTGTTCAAACTAGATGATTAGGAACACTGTAGACAATTTTCAGCAAGTTGCAACATTGAAATGCAGAAATAAGCACTTTTCCATAAACAAGCTCTAAATCATGATTGATGCACTCTGGATACAATGTTTTAAACTTAACTGTTCAAACTAGATGATTAGGAACACTGTAAGACAATTTTCAGCAAGTTGCAGCATTGAAATACAGAAATAAGCACTTTTCCATAAACAAGCTCTAAATGATGTTTGATGCACTCTGGATACAATGTTTTAAACATAACTGTTCAAACTAGATGATTAGGAACACTGTAGACAGTTTTTAGCAAGTTGCAACATGGAAATACAGAAATAAGCACTTTTCCATAAACAAGCTCTAAATCGTGTTTGATGCACTCTGGATACAATGTTTTTACAGAACTGTTCAAACTAGATGATTAGGAACACTGTAGACAATTTTCAGCAAGTTGCAACATTGAAATGCAGAAATAAGCACTTTTCCATAAACAAGCTCTAAATCATGATTGATGCACTCTGGATACAATGTTTTAAACTTAACTGTTCAAACTAGATGATTAGGAACACTGTAAGACAATTTTCAGCAAGTTGCAGCATTGAAATACAGAAATAAGCACTTTTCCATAAACAAGCTCTAAATGATGTTTGATGCACTCTGGATACAATGTTTTAAACATAACTGTTCAAACTAGATGATTAGGAACACTGTAGACAATTTTCAGCAAGTTGCAACATTGAAATGCAGAAATAAGCACTTTTCCATAAACAAGCTCTAAATCATGATTGATGCACTCTGGATACAATGTTTTAAACTTAACTGTTCAAACTAGATGATTAGGAACACTGTAAGACAATTTTCAGCAAGTTGCAGCATTGAAATACAGAAATAAGCACTTTTCCATAAACAAGCTCTAAATGATGTTTGATGCACTCTGGATACAATGTTTTAAACATAACTGTTCAAACTAGATGATTAGGAACACTGTAGACAATTTTCAGCAAGTTGCAACATTGAAATGCAGAAATAAGCACTTTTCCATAAACAAGCTCTAAATCATGATTGATGCACTCTGGATACAATGTTTTAAACTTAACTGTTCAAACTAGATGATTAGGAACACTGTAAGACAATTTTCAGCAAGTTGCAACATTGAAATGCAGAAATAAGCACTTTTCCATAAACAAGCTCTAAATCATGATTGATGCACTCTGGATACAATGTTTTAAACTTAACTGTTCAAACTAGATGATTAGGAACACTGTAAGACAATTTTCAGCAAGTTGCAACATTGAAATGCAGAAATAAGCACTTTTCCATAAACAAGCTCTAAATCATGATTGATGCACTCTGGATACAATGTTTTAAACATAACTGTTCAAACTAGATGATTAGGAACACTGGTAGACAATTTTCAGCAAGTTGCAACATTGAAATGCAGAAATAAGCACTTTTCCATAAACAAGCTCTAAATCATGATTGATGCACTCTGGATACAATGTTTTAAACTTAACTGTTCAAACTAGATGATTAGGAACACTGTAAGACAATTTTCAGCAAGTTGCAGCATTGAAATACAGAAATAAGCACTTTTCCATAAACAAGCTCTAAATGATGTTTGATGCACTCTGGATACAATGTTTTAAACATAACTGTTCAAACTAGATGATTAGGAACACTGTAGACAATTTTCAGCAAGTTGCAACATTGAAATGCAGAAATAAGCACTTTTCCATAAACAAGCTCTAAATCATGATTGATGCACTCTGGATACAATGTTTTAAACATAACTGTTCAAACTAGATGATTAGGAACACTGTAGACAGTTTTTAGCAAGTTGCAGCATTGAAATACAGAAATAAGCACTTTTCCATAAACAAGCTCTAAATGATGTTTGATGCACTCTGGATACAATGTTTTAAACATAACTGTTCAAACTAGATGATTAGGAACACTGTAGACAATTTTCAGCAAGTTGCAACATTGAAATGCAGAAATAAGCACTTTTCCATAAACAAGCTCTAAATCATGTTTTGATGCACTGGATGAAACTTGTTTTTGTTATGTTGAGATTGTTATTCGAGATGTTATGAAAACACTGTAGAATGCATAAATAAGCACTTTTCCATAAACAAGCTCTAAATCATGTTTGATGCACTGGATAAAACTTGTTTTTGTTATGTTGAGATTGTTATTCGAGATGTTATGAAAACACTGTAGAATGCATAAATAAGCACTTTTCCATAAACAAGCTCTAAATCATGTTTGATGCACTCTGGATAAAACTTTTTTGTTATGTTTATTCGAGATGTTATGAAAACATTGTAGAATGCAGAAATAAGCACTTTTCCATAAACAAGCTCTAAATCATGATTGATGCACTCTGGATACAATGTTTTAAACATAACTGTTCAAACTAGATGATTAGGAACACTGTAGACAATTTTCAGCAAGTTGCAACATTGAAATGCAGAAATAAGCACTTTTCCATAAACAAGCTCTAAATCATGATTGATGCACTCTGGATACAATGTTTTAAACATAACTGTTCAAACTAGATGATTAGGAACACTGTAGACAGTTTTTAGCAAGTTGCAACATGGAAATACAGAAATAAGCACTTTTCCATAAACAAGCTCTAAATCGTGTTTGATGCACTCTGGATACAATGTTTTTTACAGAACTGTTCAAACTAGATGATTAGGAACACTGTAGACAATTTTCAGCAAGTTGCAACATTGAAATGCAGAAATAAGCACTTTTCCATAAACAAGCTCTAAATCATGATTGATGCACTCTGGATACAATGTTTTAAACTTAACTGTTCAAACTAGATGATTAGGAACACTGTAAGACAATTTTCAGCAAGTTGCAGCATTGAAATACAGAAATAAGCACTTTTCCATAAACAAGCTCTAAATGATGTTTGATGCACTCTGGATACAATGTTTTAAACATAACTGTTCAAACTAGATGATTAGGAACACTGTAGACAATTTTCAGCAAGTTGCAACATTGAAATGCAGAAATAAGCACTTTTCCATAAACAAGCTCTAAATCATGTTTTGATGCACTGGATGAAACTTGTTTTTGTTATGTTGAGATTGTTATTCGAGATGTTATGAAAACACTGTAGAATGCATAAATAAGCACTTTTCCATAAACAAGCTCTAAATCATGTTTGATGCACTGGATAAAACTTGTTTTTGTTATGTTGAGATTGTTATTCGAGATGTTATGAAAACACTGTAGAATGCATAAATAAGCACTTTTCCATAAACAAGCTCTAAATCATGTTTGATGCACTCTGGATAAAACTTTTTTTGTTATGTTTATTCGAGATGTTATGAAAACATTGTAGAATGCAGAAATAAGCACTTTTCCATAAACAAGCTCTAAATCATGATTGATGCACTCTGGATACAATGTTTTAAACATAACTGTTCAAACTAGATGATTAGGAACACTGTAGACAATTTTCAGCAAGTTGCAACATTGAAATGCAGAAATAAGCACTTTTCCATAAACAAGCTCTAAATCATGATTGATGCACTCTGGATACAATGTTTTAAACATAACTGTTCAAACTAGATGATTAGGAACACTGTAGACAGTTTTTAGCAAGTTGCAACATGGAAATACAGAAATAAGCACTTTTCCATAAACAAGCTCTAAATCGTGTTTGATGCACTCTGGATACAATGTTTTTTACAGAACTGTTCAAACTAGATGATTAGGAACACTGTAGACAATTTTCAGCAAGTTGCAACATTGAAATGCAGAAATAAGCACTTTTCCATAAACAAGCTCTAAATCGTGATTGATGCACTCTGGATACAATGTTTTAAACTTAACTGTTCAAACTAGATGATTAGGAACACTGTAAGACAATTTTCAGCAAGTTGCAGCATTGAAATACAGAAATAAGCACTTTTCCATAAACAAGCTCTAAATGATGTTTGATGCACTCTGGATACAATGTTTTAAACATAACTGTTCAAACTAGATGATTAGGAACACTGTAGACAATTTTCAGCAAGTTGCAACATTGAAATGCAGAAATAAGCACTTTTCCATAAACAAGCTCTAAATCATGTTTTGATGCACTGGATGAAACTTGTTTTTGTTATGTTGAGATTGTTATTCGAGATGTTATGAAAACACTGTAGAATGCATAAATAAGCACTTTTCCATAAACAAGCTCTAAATCATGTTTGATGCACTCTGGATAAAACTTTTTTTGTTATGTTTATTCGAGATGTTGTGAAAACACTGTAGAATGCAGAAATAAGCACTTTTCCATAAACAAGCTCTAAATCATGATTGATGCACTCTGGATACAATGTTTTAAACATAACTGTTCAAACTAGATGATTAGGAACACTTGTAGACAATTTTGAGCAAGTTGCAACATTGAAATGCAGAAATAAGCACTTTTCCATAAACAAGCTCTAAATCATGATTGATGCACTCTGGATACAATGTTTTAAACTTAACTGTTCAAACTAGATGATTAGGAACACTGTAAGACAATTTTCAGCAAGTTGCAGCATTGAAATACAGAAATAAGCACTTTTCCATAAACAAGCTCTAAATGATGTTTGATGCACTCTGGATACAATGTTTTAAACATAACTGTTCAAACTAGATGATTAGGAACACTGTAGACAATTTTCAGCAAGTTGCAACATTGAAATGCAGAAATAAGCACTTTTCCATAAACAAGCTCTAAATCATGTTTTGATGCACTGGATGAAACTTGTTTTTGTTATGTTGAGATTGTTATTCGAGATGTTATGAAAACACTGTAGAATGCATAAATAAGCACTTTTCCATAAACAAGCTCTAAATCATGTTTGATGCACTGGATAAAACTTGTTTTTGTTATGTTGAGATTGTTATTCGAGATGTTATGAAAACACTGTAGAATGCATAAATAAGCACTTTTCCATAAACAAGCTCTAAATCATGTTTGATGCACTCTGGATAAAACTTTTTTGTTATGTTTATTCGAGATGTTATGAAAACACTGTAGAATGCATAAATAAGCACTTTTCCATAAACAAGCTCTAAATCATGTTTGATGCACTCTGGATAAAACTTTTTTGTTATGTTTATTCGAGATGTTATGAAAACACTGTAGAATGCAGAAATAAGCACTTTTCCATAAACAAGCTCTAAATCATGATTGATGCACTCTGGATACAATGTTTTAAACATAACTGTTCAAACTAGATGATTAGGAACACTGGTAGACAATTTTCAGCAAGTTGCAACATTGAAATGCAGAAATAAGCACTTTTCCATAAACAAGCTCTAAATCATGATTGATGCACTCTGGATACAATGTTTTAAACTTAACTGTTCAAACTAGATGATTAGGAACACTGTAAGACAATTTTCAGCAAGTTGCAGCATTGAAATACAGAAATAAGCACTTTTCCATAAACAAGCTCTAAATGATGTTTGATGCACTCTGGATACAATGTTTTAAACATAACTGTTCAAACTAGATGATTAGGAACACTGTAGACAATTTTCAGCAAGTTGCAACATTGAAATGCAGAAATAAGCACTTTTCCATAAACAAGCTCTAAATCATGTTTTGATGCACTGGATGAAACTTGTTTTTGTTATGTTGAGATTGTTATTCGAGATGTTATGAAAACACTGTAGAATGCATAAATAAGCACTTTTCCATAAACAAGCTCTAAATCATGTTTGATGCACTGGATAAAACTTGTTTTTGTTATGTTGAGATTGTTATTCGAGATGTTATGAAAACACTGTAGAATGCATAAATAAGCACTTTTCCATAAACAAGCTCTAAATCATGTTTGATGCACTCTGGATAAAACTTTTTTGTTATGTTTATTCGAGATGTTATGAAAAACATTGTAGAATGCAGAAATAAGCACTTTTCCATAAACAAGCTCTAAATCATGATTGATGCACTCTGGATACAATGTTTTAAACATAACTGTTCAAACTAGATGATTAGGAACACTGTAGACAATTTTCAGCAAGTTGCAACATTGAAATGCAGAAATAAGCACTTTTCCATAAACAAGCTCTAAATCATGATTGATGCACTCTGGATACAATGTTTTAAACATAACTGTTCAAACTAGATGATTAGGAACACTGTAGACAGTTTTTCAGCAAGTTGCAACATGGAAATACAGAAATAAGCACTTTTCCATAAACAAGCTCTAAATCATGTTTGATGCACTCTGGATACAATGTTTTAAACTTAACTGTTCAAACTAGATGATTAGGAACACTGTAAGACAATTTTCAGCAAACATTGAAATACAGAAATAAGCACTTTTCCATAAACAAGCTCTAAATGATGTTTGATGCACTCTGGATACAATGTTTTAAACATAACTGTTCAAACTAGATGATTAGGAACACTGTAGACAATTTTCAGCAAGTTGCAACATTGAAATGCAGAAATAAGCACTTTTCCATAAACAAGCTCTAAATCATGATTGATGCACTCTGGATACAATGTTTTAAACATAACTGTTCAAACTAGATGATTAGGAACACTGTAGACAATTTTCAGCAAGTTGCAGCATTGAACTACAGAAATAAGCACTTTTCCATAAACAAGCTCTAAATCATGATTGATGCACTCTGGATACAATGTTTTAAACATAACTGTTCAAACTAGATGATTAGGAACACTGTAGACAATTTTCAGCAAGTTGCAACATTGAAATGCAGAAATAAGCACTTTTCCATAAACAAGCTCTAAATCATGTTTTGATGCACTGGATGAAACTTGTTTTTGTTATGTTGAGATTGTTATTCGAGATGTTATGAAAACACTGTAGAATGCATAAATAAGCACTTTTCCATAAACAAGCTCTAAATCATGTTTGATGCACTGGATAAAACTTGTTTTTGTTATGTTGAGATTGTTATTCGAGATGTTATGAAAACACTGTAGAATGCATAAATAAGCACTTTTCCATAAACAAGCTCTAAATCATGTTTGATGCACTCTGGATAAAACTTTTTTTGTTATGTTTATTCGAGATGTTATGAAAACATTGTAGAATGCAGAAATAAGCACTTTTCCATAAACAAGCTCTAAATCATGATTGATGCACTCTGGATACAATGTTTTAAACATAACTGTTCAAACTAGATGATTAGGAACACTGTAGACAATTTTCAGCAAGTTGCAACATTGAAATGCAGAAATAAGCACTTTTCCATAAACAAGCTCTAAATCATGATTGATGCACTCTGGATACAATGTTTTAAACATAACTGTTCAAACTAGATGATTAGGAACACTGTAGACAATTTTTAGCAAGTTGCAACATTGAAATACAGAAATAAGCACTTTTCCATAAACAAGCTCTAAATCATGTTTGATGCACTCTGGATACAATGTTTTTTACAGAACTGTTCAAACTAGATGATTAGGAACACTGTAGACAATTTTCAGCAAGTTGCAACATTGAAATGCAGAAATAAGCACTTTTCCATAAACAAGCTCTAAATCATGATTGATGCACTCTGGATACAATGTTTTAAACTTAACTGTTCAAACTAGATGATTAGGAACACTGTAAGACAATTTTCAGCAAGTTGCAGCATTGAAATACAGAAATAAGCACTTTTCCATAAACAAGCTCTAAATGATGTTTGATGCACTCTGGATACAATGTTTTAAACATAACTGTTCAAACTAGATGATTAGGAACACTGTAGACAATTTTCAGCAAGTTGCAACATTGAAATGCAGAAATAAGCACTTTTCCATAAACAAGCTCTAAATCATGTTTTGATGCACTGGATGAAACTTGTTTTTGTTATGTTGAGATTGTTATTCGAGATGTTATGAAAACACTGTAGAATGCATAAATAAGCACTTTTCCATAAACAAGCTCTAAATCATGTTTGATGCACTGGATAAAACTTGTTTTTGTTATGTTGAGATTGTTATTCGAGATGTTATGAAAACACTGTAGAATGCATAAATAAGCACTTTTCCATAAACAAGCTCTAAATCATGTTTGATGCACTCTGGATAAAACTTTTTTTTTGTTATGTTTATTCGAGATGTTATGAAAACATTGTAGAATGCAGAAATAAGCACTTTTCCATAAACAAGCTCTAAATCATGATTGATGCACTCTGGATACAATGTTTTAAACATAACTGTTCAAACTAGATGATTAGGAACACTGTAGACAATTTTCAGCAAGTTGCAACATTGAAATGCAGAAATAAGCACTTTTCCATAAACAAGCTCTAAATCATGATTGATGCACTCTGGATACAATGTTTTAAACATAACTGTTCAAACTAGATGATTAGGAACACTGTAGACAGTTTTTAGCAAGTTGCAACATGGAAATACAGAAATAAGCACTTTTCCATAAACAAGCTCTAAATCGTGTTTGATGCACTCTGGATACAATGTTTTTTACAGAACTGTTCAAACTAGATGATTAGGAACACTGTAGACAATTTTCAGCAAGTTGCAACATTGAAATGCAGAAATAAGCACTTTTCCATAAACAAGCTCTAAATCATGATTGATGCACTCTGGATACAATGTTTTAAACTTAACTGTTCAAACTAGATGATTAGGAACACTGTAAGACAATTTTCAGCAAGTTGCAGCATTGAAATACAGAAATAAGCACTTTTCCATAAACAAGCTCTAAATGATGTTTGATGCACTCTGGATACAATGTTTTAAACATAACTGTTCAAACTAGATGATTAGGAACACTGTAGACAATTTTCAGCAAGTTGCAACATTGAAATGCAGAAATAAGCACTTTTCCATAAACAAGCTCTAAATCATGTTTTGATGCACTGGATGAAACTTGTTTTTGTTATGTTGAGATTGTTATTCGAGATGTTATGAAAACACTGTAGAATGCATAAATAAGCACTTTTCCATAAACAAGCTCTAAATCATGTTTGATGCACTCTGGATAAAACTTTTTTGTTATGTTTATTCGAGATGTTATGAAAACACTGTAGAATGCAGAAATAAGCACTTTTCCATAAACAAGCTCTAAATCATGATTGATGCACTCTGGATACAATGTTTTAAACATAACTGTTCAAACTAGATGATTAGGAACACTGGTAGACAATTTTCAGCAAGTTGCAACATTGAAATGCAGAAATAAGCACTTTTCCATAAACAAGCTCTAAATCATGATTGATGCACTCTGGATACAATGTTTTAAACTTAACTGTTCAAACTAGATGATTAGGAACACTGTAAGACAATTTTCAGCAAGTTGCAGCATTGAAATACAGAAATAAGCACTTTTCCATAAACAAGCTCTAAATGATGTTTGATGCACTCTGGATACAATGTTTTAAACATAACTGTTCAAACTAGATGATTAGGAACACTGTAGACAATTTTCAGCAAGTTGCAACATTGAAATGCAGAAATAAGCACTTTTCCATAAACAAGCTCTAAATCATGTTTTGATGCACTGGATGAAACTTGTTTTTGTTATGTTGAGATTGTTATTCGAGATGTTATGAAAACACTGTAGAATGCATAAATAAGCACTTTTCCATAAACAAGCTCTAAATCATGTTTGATGCACTGGATAAAACTTGTTTTTGTTATGTTGAGATTGTTATTCGAGATGTTATGAAAACACTGTAGAATGCATAAATAAGCACTTTTCCATAAACAAGCTCTAAATCATGTTTGATGCACTCTGGATAAAACTTTTTTTTGTTATGTTTATTCGAGATGTTATGAAAACATTGTAGAATGCAGAAATAAGCACTTTTCCATAAACAAGCTCTAAATCATGATTGATGCACTCTGGATACAATGTTTTAAACATAACTGTTCAAACTAGATGATTAGGAACACTGTAGACAATTTTCAGCAAGTTGCAACATTGAAATGCAGAAATAAGCACTTTTCCATAAACAAGCTCTAAATCATGATTGATGCACTCTGGATACAATGTTTTAAACATAACTGTTCAAACTAGATGATTAGGAACACTGTAGACAGTTTTTAGCAAGTTGCAACATGGAAATACAGAAATAAGCACTTTTCCATAAACAAGCTCTAAATCGTGTTTGATGCACTCTGGATACAATGTTTTTACAGAACTGTTCAAACTAGATGATTAGGAACACTGTAGACAATTTTCAGCAAGTTGCAACATTGAAATGCAGAAATAAGCACTTTTCCATAAACAAGCTCTAAATCGTGATTGATGCACTCTGGATACAATGTTTTAAACTTAACTGTTCAAACTAGATGATTAGGAACACTGTAAGACAATTTTCAGCAAGTTGCAGCATTGAAATACAGAAATAAGCACTTTTCCATAAACAAGCTCTAAATGATGTTTGATGCACTCTGGATACAATGTTTTAAACATAACTGTTCAAACTAGATGATTAGGAACACTGTAGACAATTTTCAGCAAGTTGCAACATTGAAATGCAGAAATAAGCACTTTTCCATAAACAAGCTCTAAATCATGTTTTGATGCACTGATGAAACTTGTTTTTGTTATGTTGAGATTGTTATTCGAGATGTTATGAAAACACTGTAGAATGCATAAATAAGCACTTTTCCATAAACAAGCTCTAAATCATGTTTGATGCACTGGATAAAACTTGTTTTTGTTATGTTGAGATTGTTATTCGAGATGTTATGAAAACACTGTAGAATGCATAAATAAGCACTTTTCCATAAACAAGCTCTAAATCATGTTTGATGCACTCTGGATAAAACTTTTTTTGTTATGTTTATTCGAGATGTTGTGAAAACACTGTAGAATGCAGAAATAAGCACTTTTCCATAAACAAGCTCTAAATCATGATTGATGCACTCTGGATACAATGTTTTAAACATAACTGTTCAAACTAGATGATTAGGAACACTTGTAGACAATTTTGAGCAAGTTGCAACATTGAAATGCAGAAATAAGCACTTTTCCATAAACAAGCTCTAAATCATGATTGATGCACTCTGGATACAATGTTTTAAACTTAACTGTTCAAACTAGATGATTAGGAACACTGTAAGACAATTTTCAGCAAGTTGCAGCATTGAAATACAGAAATAAGCACTTTTCCATAAACAAGCTCTAAATGATGTTTGATGCACTCTGGATACAATGTTTTAAACATAACTGTTCAAACTAGATGATTAGGAACACTGTAGACAATTTTCAGCAAGTTGCAACATTGAAATGCAGAAATAAGCACTTTTCCATAAACAAGCTCTAAATCATGTTTTGATGCACTGGATGAAACTTGTTTTTGTTATGTTGAGATTGTTATTCGAGATGTTATGAAAACACTGTAGAATGCATAAATAAGCACTTTTCCATAAACAAGCTCTAAATCATGTTTGATGCACTGGATAAAACTTGTTTTTGTTATGTTGAGATTGTTATTCGAGATGTTATGAAAACACTGTAGAATGCATAAATAAGCACTTTTCCATAAACAAGCTCTAAATCATGTTTGATGCACTCTGGATAAAACTTTTTTTGTTATGTTTATTCGAGATGTTATGAAAACATTGTAGAATGCAGAAATAAGCACTTTTCCATAAACAAGCTCTAAATCATGATTGATGCACTCTGGATACAATGTTTTAAACATAACTGTTCAAACTAGATGATTAGGAACACTGTAGACAATTTTCAGCAAGTTGCAACATTGAAATGCAGAAATAAGCACTTTTCCATAAACAAGCTCTAAATCATGATTGATGCACTCTGGATACAATGTTTTAAACATAACTGTTCAAACTAGATGATTAGGAACACTGTAGACAGTTTTTAGCAAGTTGCAACATGGAAATACAGAAATAAGCACTTTTCCATAAACAAGCTCTAAATCGTGTTTGATGCACTCTGGATACAATGTTTTTTACAGAACTGTTCAAACTAGATGATTAGGAACACTGTAGACAATTTTCAGCAAGTTGCAACATTGAAATGCAGAAATAAGCACTTTTCCATAAACAAGCTCTAAATCATGATTGATGCACTCTGGATACAATGTTTTAAACTTAACTGTTCAAACTAGATGATTAGGAACACTGTAAGACAATTTTCAGCAAGTTGCAGCATTGAAATACAGAAATAAGCACTTTTCCATAAACAAGCTCTAAATGATGTTTGATGCACTCTGGATACAATGTTTTAAACATAACTGTTCAAACTAGATGATTAGGAACACTGTAGACAATTTTCAGCAAGTTGCAACATTGAAATGCAGAAATAAGCACTTTTCCATAAACAAGCTCTAAATCATGTTTTGATGCACTGGATGAAACTTGTTTTTGTTATGTTGAGATACAGATGTTTTTAAATGCATAAATAAGCACTTTTCCATAAAAACTAAAGATGTTTGAATGCATAAATAAGCACACTAAACAAGCTCTAAATATGTTTGATGCACTGGATAAAACTTTTTTTGTTATGTTTATTCGAGATGTTGTGAAAACACTGTAGAATGCAGAAATAAGCACTTTTCCATAAACAAGCTCTAAATCATGATTGATGCACTCTGGATACAATGTTTTAAACATAACTGTTCAAACTAGATGATTAGGAACACTGTAGACAATTTTCAGCAAGTTGCAACATTGAAATGCAGAAATAAGCACTTTTCCATAAACAAGCTCTAAATCATGATTGATGCACTCTGGATACAATGTTTTAAACATAACTGTTCAAACTAGATGATTAGGAACACTGTAGACAATTTTCAGCAAGTTGCAGCATTGAAATGCAGAAATAAGCACTTTTCCATAAACAAGCTCTAAATCATGTTTGATGCACTCTGGATGAAATGTTTTTTGTTTATGTTGAAGATTGTTATTCAGAGTTATGAAAACACTGTAAATGCATAAATAAGCACTTTTCCATAAACAAGCTCTAAATCATGTTTGATGCACTCTGGATAAAACTTTTTTTGTTATGTTTATTCGAGATGTTATGAACACTGTAGAATGCAGAAATAAGCACTTTTCCATAAACAAGCTCTAAATCATGTTTGATGCACTCTGGATACAATGTTTTAAACATAACTGTTCAAACTAGATGATTAGGAACACTGTAGACAATTTTCAGCAAGTTGCAACATTGAAATGCAGAAATAAGCACTTTTCCATAAACAAGCTCTAAATCATGATTGATGCACTCTGGATACAATGTTTTAAACTTAACTGTTCAAACTAGATGATTAGGAACACTGTAAGACAATTTTCAGCAAGTTGCAGCATTGAAATACAGAAATAAGCACTTTTCCATAAACAAGCTCTAAATGATGTTTGATGCACTCTGGATACAATGTTTTAAACATAACTGTTCAAACTAGATGATTAGGAACACTGTAGACAATTTTCAGCAAGTTGCAACATTGAAATGCAGAAATAAGCACTTTTCCATAAACAAGCTCTAAATCATGTTTTGATGCACTGGATGAAACTTGTTTTTGTTATGTTGAGATTGTTATTCGAGATGTTATGAAAACACTGTAGAATGCATAAATAAGCACTTTTCCATAAACAAGCTCTAAATCATGTTTGATGCACTGGATAAAACTTGTTTTTGTTATGTTGAGATTGTTATTCGAGATGTTATGAAAACACTGTAGAATGCATAAATAAGCACTTTTCCATAAACAAGCTCTAAATCATGTTTGATGCACTCTGGATAAAACTTTTTGTTATGTTTATTCGAGATGTTATGAAAACATTGTAGAATGCAGAAATAAGCACTTTTCCATAAACAAGCTCTAAATCATGATTGATGCACTCTGGATACAATGTTTTAAACATAACTGTTCAAACTAGATGATTAGGAACACTGTAGACAATTTTCAGCAAGTTGCAACATTGAAATGCAGAAATAAGCACTTTTCCATAAACAAGCTCTAAATCATGATTGATGCACTCTGGATACAATGTTTTAAACATAACTGTTCAAACTAGATGATTAGGAACACTGTAGACAGTTTTTAGCAAGTTGCAACATGGAAATACAGAAATAAGCACTTTTCCATAAACAAGCTCTAAATCGTGTTTGATGCACTCTGGATACAATGTTTTTTACAGAACTGTTCAAACTAGATGATTAGGAACACTGTAGACAATTTTCAGCAAGTTGCAACATTGAAATGCAGAAATAAGCACTTTTCCATAAACAAGCTCTAAATCATGATTGATGCACTCTGGATACAATGTTTTAAACGTAACTGTTCAAACTAGATGATTAGGAACACTGTAAGACAATTTTCAGCAAGTTGCAACATTGAAATGCAGAAATAAGCACTTTTCCATAAACAAGCTCTAAATCATGATTGATGCACTCTGGATACAATGTTTTAAACATAACTGTTCAAACTAGATGATTAGGAACACTGTAGACAGTTTTCAGCAAGTTGCAACATGGAAATACAGAAATAAGCACTTTTCCATAAACAAGCTCTAAATCGTGTTTGATGCACTCTGGATACAATGTTTTTACAGAACTGTTCAAACTAGATGATTAGGAACACTGTAGACAATTTTCAGCAAGTTGCAACATTGAAATGCAGAAATAAGCACTTTTCCATAAACAAGCTCTAAATCATGATTGATGCACTCTGGATACAATGTTTTAAACTTAACTGTTCAAACTAGATGATTAGGAACACTGTAAGACAATTTTCAGCAAGTTGCAGCATTGAAATACAGAAATAAGCACTTTTCCATAAACAAGCTCTAAATCATGATTGATGCACTCTGGATACAATGTTTTAAACATAACTGTTCAAACTAGATGATTTTAGGAACACTGGTAGACAATTTTCAGCAAGTTGCAACATTGAAATGCAGAAATAAGCACTTTTCCATAAACAAGCTCTAAATGATGTTTGATGCACTCTGGATACAATGTTTTAAACATAACTGTTCAAACTAGATGATTAGGAACACTGTAGACAATTTTCAGCAAGTTGCAACATTGAAATGCAGAAATAAGCACTTTTCCATAAACAAGCTCTAAATCATGATTGATGCACTCTGGATACAATGTTTTAAACTTAACTGTTCAAACTAGATGATTAGGAACACTGTAAGACAATTTTCAGCAAGTTGCAACATTGAAATGCAGAAATAAGCACTTTTCCATAAACAAGCTCTAAATCATGATTGATGCACTCTGGATACAATGTTTTAAACATAACTGTTCAAACTAGATGATTAGGAACACTGTAGACAATTTTCAGCAAGTTGCAACATTGAAATGCAGAAATAAGCACTTTTCCATAAACAAGCTCTCAATCATGATTGATGCACTCTGGATACAATGTTTTAAACATAACTGTTCAAACTAGATGATTAGGAACACTGTAGACAGTTTTTAGCAAGTTGCAACATGGAAATACAGAAATAAGCACTTTTCCATAAACAAGCTCTAAATCATGTTTGATGCACTCTGGATACAATGTTTTTACAGAACTGTTCAAACTAGATGATTAGGAACACTGTAGACAATTTTCAGCAAGTTGCAACATTGAAATGCAGAAATAAGCACTTTTCCATAAACAAGCTCTAAATCATGATTGATGCACTCTGGATACAATGTTTTAAACTTAACTGTTCAAACTAGATGATTAGGAACACTGTAAGACAATTTTCAGCAAGTTGCAGCATTGAAATACAGAAATAAGCACTTTTCCATAAACAAGCTCTAAATCATGATTGATGCACTCTGGATACAATGTTTTAAACATAACTGTTCAAACTAGATGATTAGGAACACTGTAGACAATTTTCAGCAAGTTGCAACATTGAAATAAAGAAATAAGCACTTTTCCATAAACAAGCTCTAAATGATGTTTGATGCACTCTGGATACAATGTTTTAAACATAACTGTTCAAACTAGATGATTAGGAACACTGTAGACAATTTTCAGCAAGTTGCAACATTGAAATGCAGAAAAAGCACTTTTCCATAAACAAGCTCTAAATCATGATTGATGCACTCTGGATACAATGTTTTAAACTTAACTGTTCAAACTAGATGATTAGGAACACTGTAAGACAATTTTCAGCAAGTTGCAACATTGAAATGCAGAAATAAGCACTTTTCCATAAACAAGCTCTAAATCATGATTGATGCACTCTGGATACAATGTTTTAAACATAACTGTTCAAACTAGATGATTAGGAACACTGTAGACAATTTTCAGCAAGTTGCAACATTGAAATGCAGAAATAAGCACTTTTCCATAAACAAGCTCTAAATCATGATTGATGCACTCTGGATACAATGTTTTAAACATAACTGTTCAAACTAGATGATTAGGAACACTGTAGACAATTTTCAGCAAGTTGCAACATTGAAATGCAGAAATAAGCACTTTTCCATAAACAAGCTCTAAATCATGATTGATGCACTCTGGATACAATGTTTTAAACATAACTGTTCAAACTAGATGATTAGGAACACTGTAGACAGTTTTTAGCAAGTTGCAACATGGAAATACAGAAATAAGCACTTTTCCATAAACAAGCTCTAAATCGTGTTTGATGCACTCTGGATACAATGTTTTTTACAGAACTGTTCAAACTAGATGATTAGGAACACTGTAGACAGTTTTCAGCATTGAATTGCAGAAATAAGCACTTTTCCATAAACAAGCTCTAAATCATTTTTGATGCACTCTGGATACAATGTTTTAAACATAACTGTTCAAACTAGATGATTAGGAACACTGTAGACAATTTTCAGCAAGTTGCAGCATTGAACTACAGAAATAAGCACTTTTCCATAAACAAGCTCTAAATCATGATTGATGCACTCTGGATACAATGTTTTAAACATAACTGTTCAAACTAGATGATTAGGAACACTGTAGACAATTTTCAGCAAGTTGCAACATTGAAATGCAGAAATAAGCACTTTTCCATAAACAAGCTCTAAATCATGATTGATGCACTCTGGATACAATGTTTTAAACATAACTGTTCAAACTAGATGATTAGGAACACTGTAGACAATTTTCAGCAAGTTGCAACATTGAAATGCAGAAATAAGCACTTTTCCATAAACAAGCTCTAAATCATGATTGATGCACTCTGGATACAATGTTTTAAACGTAACTGTTCAAACTAGATGATTAGGAACACTGTAAGACAATTTTCAGCAAGTTGCAACATTGAAATGCAGAAATAAGCACTTTTCCATAAACAAGCTCTAAATCATGATTGATGCACTCTGGATACAATGTTTTAAACATAACTGTTCAAACTAGATGATTAGGAACACTGTAGACAGTTTTTAGCAAGTTGCAACATGGAAATACAGAAATAAGCACTTTTCCATAAACAAGCTCTAAATCGTGTTTGATGCACTCTGGATACAATGTTTTTTACAGAACTGTTCAAACTAGATGATTAGGAACACTGTAGACAATTTTCAGCAAGTTGCAACATTGAAATGCAGAAATAAGCACTTTTCCATAAACAAGCTCTAAATCATGATTGATGCACTCTGGATACAATGTTTTAAACGTAACTGTTCAAACTAGATGATTAGGAACACTGTAAGACAATTTTCAGCAAGTTGCAACATTGAAATGCAGAAATAAGCACTTTTCCATAAACAAGCTCTAAATCATGATTGATGCACTCTGGATACAATGTTTTAAACATAACTGTTCAAACTAGATGATTAGGAACACTGTAGACAGTTTTTAGCAAATTGCAACATGGAAATACAGAAATAAGCACTTTTCCATAAACAAGCTCTAAATCGTGTTTGATGCACTCTGGATACAATGTTTTTTACAGAACTGTTCAAACTAGATGATTAGGAACACTGTAGACAATTTTCAGCAAGTTGCAACATTGAAATGCAGAAATAAGCACTTTTCCATAAACAAGCTCTAAATCATGATTGATGCACTCTGGATACAATGTTTTAAACTTAACTGTTCAAACATGATGATTAGGAACACTGTAAGACAATTTTCAGCAAGTTGCAGCATTGAAATACAGAAATAAGCACTTTTCCATAAACAAGCTCTAAATCATGATTGATGCACTCTGGATACAATGTTTTAAACATAACTGTTCAAACTAGATGATTTTAGGAACACTGGTAGACAATTTTCAGCAAGTTGCAACATTGAAATAAAGAAATAAGCACTTTTCCATAAACTAGCTCTAAATGATGTTTGATGCACTCTGGATACAATGTTTTAAACATAACTGTTCAAACTAGATGATTAGGAACACTGTAGACAATTTTCAGCAAGTTGCAACATTGAAATGCAGAAATAAGCACTTTTCCATAAACAAGCTCTAAATCATGATTGATGCACTCTGGATACAATGTTTTAAACTTAACTGTTCAAACTAGATGATTAGGAACACTGTAAGACAATTTTCAGCAAGTTGCAACATTGAAATGCAGAAATAAGCACTTTTCCATAAACAAGCTCTAAATCATGATTGATGCACTCTGGATACAATGTTTTAAACATAACTGTTCAAACTAGATGATTAGGAACACTGTAGACAATTTTCAGCAAGTTGCAACATTGAAATGCAGAAATAAGCACTTTTCCATAAACAAGCTCTCAATCATGATTGATGCACTCTGGATACAATGTTTTAAACATAACTGTTCAAACTAGATGATTAGGAACACTGTAGACAGTTTTTAGCAAGTTGCAACATGGAAATACAGAAATAAGCACTTTTCCATAAACAAGCTCTAAATCGTGTTTGATGCACTCTGGATACAATGTTTTTACAGAACTGTTCAAACTAGATGATTAGGAACACTGTAGACAATTTTCAGCAAGTTGCAACATTGAAATGCAGAAATAAGCACTTTTCCATAAACAAGCTCTAAATCATGATTGATGCACTCTGGATACAATGTTTTAAACTTAACTGTTCAAACTAGATGATTAGGAACACTGTAAGACAATTTTCAGCAAGTTGCAGCATTGAAATACAGAAATAAGCACTTTTCCATAAACAAGCTCTAAATGATGTTTGATGCACTCTGGATACAATGTTTTAAACATAACTGTTCAAACTAGATGATTAGGAACACTGTAGACAATTTTCAGCAAGTTGCAACATTGAAATGCAGAAATAAGCACTTTTCCATAAACAAGCTCTAAATCATGTTTTGATGCACTGGATGAAACTTGTTTTTGTTATGTTGAGATTGTTATTCGAGATGTTATGAAAACACTGTAGAATGCATAAATAAGCACTTTTCCATAAACAAGCTCTAAATCATGTTTGATGCACTGGATAAAACTTGTTTTTGTTATGTTGAGATTGTTATTCGAGATGTTATGAAAACACTGTAGAATGCATAAATAAGCACTTTTCCATAAACAAGCTCTAAATCATGTTTGATGCACTCTGGATAAAACTTTTTTGTTATGTTTATTCGAGATGTTATGAAAACATTGTAGAATGCAGAAATAAGCACTTTTCCATAAACAAGCTCTAAATCATGATTGATGCACTCTGGATACAATGTTTTAAACATAACTGTTCAAACTAGATGATTAGGAACACTGTAGACAATTTTCAGCAAGTTGCAACATTGAAATGCAGAAATAAGCACTTTTCCATAAACAAGCTCTAAATCATGATTGATGCACTCTGGATACAATGTTTTAAACATAACTGTTCAAACTAGATGATTAGGAACACTGTAGACAGTTTTTAGCAAGTTGCAACATGGAAATACAGAAATAAGCACTTTTCCATAAACAAGCTCTAAATCGTGTTTGATGCACTCTGGATACAATGTTTTTACAGAACTGTTCAAACTAGATGATTAGGAACACTGTAGACAATTTTCAGCAAGTTGCAACATTGAAATGCAGAAATAAGCACTTTTCCATAAACAAGCTCTAAATCATGATTGATGCACTCTGGATACAATGTTTTAAACGTAACTGTTCAAACTAGATGATTAGGAACACTGTAAGACAATTTTCAGCAAGTTGCAACATTGAAATGCAGAAATAAGCACTTTTCCATAAACAAGCTCTAAATCATGATTGATGCACTCTGGATACAATGTTTTAAACATAACTGTTCAAACTAGATGATTAGGAACACTGTAGACAGTTTTTAGCAAGTTGCAACATGGAAATACAGAAATAAGCACTTTTCCATAAACAAGCTCTAAATCGTGTTTGATGCACTCTGGATACAATGTTTTTTACAGAACTGTTCAAACTAGATGATTAGGAACACTGTAGACAATTTTCAGCAAGTTGCAACATTGAAATGCAGAAATAAGCACTTTTCCATAAACAAGCTCTAAATCATGATTGATGCACTCTGGATACAATGTTTTAAACTTAACTGTTCAAACTAGATGATTAGGAACACTGTAAGACAATTTTCAGCAAGTTGCAACATTGAAATGCAGAAATAAGCACTTTTCCATAAACAAGCTCTAAATCATGATTGATGCACTCTGGATACAATGTTTTAAACATAACTGTTCAAACTAGATGATTAGGAACACTGTAGACAATTTTCAGCAAGTTGCAACATTGAAATGCAGAAATAAGCACTTTTCCATAAACAAGCTCTCAATCATGATTGATGCACTCTGGATACAATGTTTTAAACATAACTGTTCAAACTAGATGATTAGGAACACTGTAGACAGTTTTTAGCAAGTTGCAACATGGAAATACAGAAATAAGCACTTTTCCATAAACAAGCTCTAAATCGTGTTTGATGCACTCTGGATACAATGTTTTTACAGAACTGTTCAAACTAGATGATTAGGAACACTGTAGACAATTTTCAGCAAGTTGCAACATTGAAATGCAGAAATAAGCACTTTTCCATAAACAAGCTCTAAATCATGATTGATGCACTCTGGATACAATGTTTTAAACTTAACTGTTCAAACTAGATGATTAGGAACACTGTAAGACAATTTTCAGCAAGTTGCAGCATTGAAATACAGAAATAAGCACTTTTCCATAAACAAGCTCTAAATCATGATTGATGCACTCTGGATACAATGTTTTAAACATAACTGTTCAAACTAGATGATTTTAGGAACACTGGTAGACAATTTTCAGCAAGTTGCAACATTGAAATAAAGAAATAAGCACTTTTCCATAAACAAGCTCTAAATGATGTTTGATGCACTCTGGATACAATGTTTTAAACATAACTGTTCAAACTAGATGATTAGGAACACTGTAGACAATTTTCAGCAAGTTGCAACATTGAAATGCAGAAATAAGCACTTTTCCATAAACAAGCTCTAAATCATGATTGATGCACTCTGGATACAATGTTTTAAACTTAACTGTTCAAACTAGATGATTAGGAACACTGTAAGACAATTTTCAGCAAGTTGCAACATTGAAATGCAGAAATAAGCACTTTTCCATAAACAAGCTCTAAATCATGATTGATGCACTCTGGATACAATGTTTTAAACATAACTGTTCAAACTAGATGATTAGGAACACTGTAGACAATTTTCAGCAAGTTGCAACATTGAAATGCAGAAATAAGCACTTTTCCATAAACAAGCTCTAAATCATGATTGATGCACTCTGGATACAATGTTTTAAACATAACTGTTCAAACTAGATGATTAGGAACACTGTAGACAATTTTCAGCAAGTTGCAACATTGAAATGCAGAAATAAGCACTTTTCCATAAACAAGCTCTCAATCATGATTGATGCACTCTGGATACAATGTTTTAAACATAACTGTTCAAACTAGATGATTAGGAACACTGTAGACAGTTTTTAGCAAGTTGCAACATGGAAATACAGAAATAAGCACTTTTCCATAAACAAGCTCTAAATCGTGTTTGATGCACTCTGGATACAATGTTTTTTACAGAACTGTTCAAACTAGATGATTAGGAACACTGTAGACAATTTTCAGCAAGTTGCAACATTGAAATGCAGAAATAAGCACTTTTCCATAAACAAGCTCTAAATCATGATTGATGCACTCTGGATACAATGTTTTAAACTTAACTGTTCAAACTAGATGATTAGGAACACTGTAAGACAATTTTCAGCAAGTTGCAGCATTGAAATACAGAAATAAGCACTTTTCCATAAACAAGCTCTAAATCATGATTGATGCACTCTGGATACAATGTTTTAAACATAACTGTTCAAACTAGATGATTTTAGGAACACTGGTAGACAATTTTCAGCAAGTTGCAACATTGAAATAAAGAAATAAGCACTTTTCCATAAACTAGCTCTAAATGATGTTTGATGCACTCTGGATACAATGTTTTAAACATAACTGTTCAAACTAGATGATTAGGAACACTGTAGACAATTTTCAGCAAGTTGCAACATTGAAATGCAGAAATAAGCACTTTTCCATAAACAAGCTCTAAATCATGATTGATGCACTCTGGATACAATGTTTTAAACTTAACTGTTCAAACTAGATGATTAGGAACACTGTAAGACAATTTTCAGCAAGTTGCAACATTGAAATGCAGAAATAAGCACTTTTCCATAAACAAGCTCTAAATCATGATTGATGCACTCTGGATACAATGTTTTAAACATAACTGTTCAAACTAGATGATTAGGAACACTGTAGACAATTTTCAGCAAGTTGCAACATTGAAATGCAGAAATAAGCACTTTTCCATAAACAAGCTCTCAATCATGATTGATGCACTCTGGATACAATGTTTTAAACATAACTGTTCAAACTAGATGATTAGGAACACTGTAGACAGTTTTTAGCAAGTTGCAACATGGAAATACAGAAATAAGCACTTTTCCATAAACAAGCTCTAAATCGTGTTTGATGCACTCTGGATACAATGTTTTTACAGAACTGTTCAAACTAGATGATTAGGAACACTGTAGACAATTTTCAGCAAGTTGCAACATTGAAATGCAGAAATAAGCACTTTTCCATAAACAAGCTCTAAATCATGATTGATGCACTCTGGATACAATGTTTTAAACTTAACTGTTCAAACTAGATGATTAGGAACACTGTAAGACAATTTTCAGCAAGTTGCAGCATTGAAATACAGAAATAAGCACTTTTCCATAAACAAGCTCTAAATGATGTTTGATGCACTCTGGATACAATGTTTTAAACATAACTGTTCAAACTAGATGATTAGGAACACTGTAGACAGTTTTTAGCAAGTTGCAACATGGAAATACAGAAATAAGCACTTTTCCATAAACAAGCTCTAAATCGTGTTTGATGCACTCTGGATACAATGTTTTTTACAGAACTGTTCAAACTAGATGATTAGGAACACTGTAGACAATTTTCAGCAAGTTGCAACATTGAAATGCAGAAATAAGCACTTTTCCATAAACAAGCTCTAAATCATGATTGATGCACTCTGGATACAATGTTTTAAACGTAACTGTTCAAACTAGATGATTAGGAACACTGTAAGACAATTTTCAGCAAGTTGCAACATTGAAATACAGAAATAAGCACTTTTCCATAAACAAGCTCTAAATCATGATTGATGCACTCTGGATACAATGTTTTAAACATAACTGTTCAAACTAGATGATTTTAGGAACACTGGTAGACAATTTTCAGCAAGTTGCAACATTGAAATAAAGAAATAAGCACTTTTCCATAAACTAGCTCTAAATGATGTTTGATGCACTCTGGATACAATGTTTTAAACATAACTGTTCAAACTAGATGATTAGGAACACTGTAGACAATTTTCAGCAAGTTGCAACATTGAAATGCAGAAATAAGCACTTTTCCATAAACAAGCTCTAAATCATGATTGATGCACTCTGGATACAATGTTTTAAACTTAACTGTTCAAACTAGATGATTAGGAACACTGTAAGACAATTTTCAGCAAGTTGCAACATTGAAATGCAGAAATAAGCACTTTTCCATAAACAAGCTCTAAATCATGATTGATGCACTCTGGATACAATGTTTTAAACATAACTGTTCAAACTAGATGATTAGGAACACTGTAGACAATTTTCAGCAAGTTGCAACATTGAAATGCAGAAATAAGCACTTTTCCATAAACAAGCTCTCAATCATGATTGATGCACTCTGGATACAATGTTTTAAACATAACTGTTCAAACTAGATGATTAGGAACACTGTAGACAGTTTTTAGCAAGTTGCAACATGGAAATACAGAAATAAGCACTTTTCCATAAACAAGCTCTAAATCGTGTTTGATGCACTCTGGATACAATGTTTTTTACAGAACTGTTCAAACTAGATGATTAGGAACACTGTAGACAATTTTCAGCAAGTTGCAACATTGAAATGCAGAAATAAGCACTTTTCCATAAACAAGCTCTAAATCATGATTGATGCACTCTGGATACAATGTTTTAAACTTAACTGTTCAAACTAGATGATTAGGAACACTGTAAGACAATTTTCAGCAAGTTGCAGCATTGAAATACAGAAATAAGCACTTTTCCATAAACAAGCTCTAAATGATGTTTGATGCACTCTGGATACAATGTTTTAAACATAACTGTTCAAACTAGATGATTAGGAACACTGTAGACAGTTTTTAGCAAGTTGCAACATGGAAATACAGAAATAAGCACTTTTCCATAAACAAGCTCTAAATCGTGTTTGATGCACTCTGGATACAATGTTTTTACAGAACTGTTCAAACTAGATGATTAGGAACACTGTAGACAATTTTCAGCAAGTTGCAACATTGAAATGCAGAAATAAGCACTTTTCCATAAACAAGCTCTAAATCATGATTGATGCACTCTGGATACAATGTTTTAAACTTAACTGTTCAAACATGATGATTAGGAACACTGTAAGACAATTTTCAGCAAGTTGCAGCATTGAAATACAGAAATAAGCACTTTTCCATAAACAAGCTCTAAATCATGATTGATGCACTCTGGATACAATGTTTTAAACATAACTGTTCAAACTAGATGATTTTAGGAACACTGGTAGACAATTTTCAGCAAGTTGCAACATTGAAATAAAGAAATAAGCACTTTTCCATAAACTAGCTCTAAATGATGTTTGATGCACTCTGGATACAATGTTTTAAACATAACTGTTCAAACTAGATGATTAGGAACACTGTAGACAATTTTCAGCAAGTTGCAACATTGAAATGCAGAAATAAGCACTTTTCCATAAACAAGCTCTAAATCATGATTGATGCACTCTGGATACAATGTTTTAAACTTAACTGTTCAAACTAGATGATTAGGAACACTGTAAGACAATTTTCAGCAAGTTGCAACATTGAAATGCAGAAATAAGCACTTTTCCATAAACAAGCTCTAAATCATGATTGATGCACTCTGGATACAATGTTTTAAACATAACTGTTCAAACTAGATGATTAGGAACACTGTAGACAATTTTCAGCAAGTTGCAACATTGAAATGCAGAAATAAGCACTTTTCCATAAACAAGCTCTCAATCATGATTGATGCACTCTGGATACAATGTTTTAAACATAACTGTTCAAACTAGATGATTAGGAACACTGTAGACAGTTTTTAGCAAGTTGCAACATGGAAATACAGAAATAAGCACTTTTCCATAAACAAGCTCTAAATCGTGTTTGATGCACTCTGGATACAATGTTTTTTACAGAACTGTTCAAACTAGATGATTAGGAACACTGTAGACAATTTTCAGCAAGTTGCAACATTGAAATGCAGAAATAAGCACTTTTCCATAAACAAGCTCTAAATCATGATTGATGCACTCTGGATACAATGTTTTAAACTTAACTGTTCAAACTAGATGATTAGGAACACTGTAAGACAATTTTCAGCAAGTTGCAGCATTGAAATACAGAAATAAGCACTTTTCCATAAACAAGCTCTAAATGATGTTTGATGCACTCTGGATACAATGTTTTAAACATAACTGTTCAAACTAGATGATTAGGAACACTGTAGACAATTTTCAGTAAGTTGCAACATTGAAATGCAGAAATAAATACTTTTCCATAAACAAGCTCTAAATCATGTTTTGATGCACTGGATGAAACTTGTTTTTGTTATGTTGAGATTGTTATTCGAGATGTTATGAAAACACTGTAGAATGCATAAATAAGCACTTTTCCATAAACAAGCTCTAAATCATGTTTGATGCACTCTGGATAAAACTTTTTTTGTTATGTTTATTCGAGATGTTATGAAAACATTGTAGAATGCAGAAATAAGCACTTTTCCATAAACAAGCTCTAAATCATGATTGATGCACTCTGGATACAATGTTTTAAACATAACTGTTCAAACTAGATGATTAGGAACACTGTAGACAATTTTCAGCAAGTTGCAACATTGAAATGCAGAAATAAGCACTTTTCCATAAACAAGCTCTAAATCATGATTGATGCACTCTGGATACAATGTTTTAAACATAACTGTTCAAACTAGATGATTAGGAACACTGTAGACAGTTTTTAGCAAGTTGCAACATGGAAATACAGAAATAAGCACTTTTCCATAAACAAGCTCTAAATCGTGTTTGATGCACTCTGGATACAATGTTTTTACAGAACTGTTCAAACTAGATGATTAGGAACACTGTAGACAATTTTCAGCAAGTTGCAACATTGAAATGCAGAAATAAGCACTTTTCCATAAACAAGCTCTAAATCATGATTGATGCACTCTGGATACAATGTTTTAAACGTAACTGTTCAAACTAGATGATTAGGAACACTGTAAGACAATTTTCAGCAAGTTGCAACATTGAAATGCAGAAATAAGCACTTTTCCATAAACAAGCTCTAAATCATGATTGATGCACTCTGGATACAATGTTTTAAACATAACTGTTCAAACTAGATGATTTTAGGAACACTGGTAGACAATTTTCAGCAAGTTGCAACATTGAAATAAAGAAATAAGCACTTTTCCATAAACTAGCTCTAAATGATGTTTGATGCACTCTGGATACAATGTTTTAAACATAACTGTTCAAACTAGATGATTAGGAACACTGTAGACAATTTTCAGCAAGTTGCAACATTGAAATGCAGAAATAAGCACTTTTCCATAAACAAGCTCTAAATCATGATTGATGCACTCTGGATACAATGTTTTAAACTTAACTGTTCAAACTAGATGATTAGGAACACTGTAAGACAATTTTCAGCAAGTTGCAACATTGAAATGCAGAAATAAGCACTTTTCCATAAACAAGCTCTAAATCATGATTGATGCACTCTGGATACAATGTTTTAAACATAACTGTTCAAACTAGATGATTAGGAACACTGTAGACAATTTTCAGCAAGTTGCAACATTGAAATGCAGAAATAAGCACTTTTCCATAAACAAGCTCTCAATCATGATTGATGCACTCTGGATACAATGTTTTAAACATAACTGTTCAAACTAGATGATTAGGAACACTGTAGACAGTTTTTAGCAAGTTGCAACATGGAAATACAGAAATAAGCACTTTTCCATAAACAAGCTCTAAATCGTGTTTGATGCACTCTGGATACAATGTTTTTTACAGAACTGTTCAAACTAGATGATTAGGAACACTGTAGACAATTTTCAGCAAGTTGCAACATTGAAATGCAGAAATAAGCACTTTTCCATAAACAAGCTCTAAATCATGATTGATGCACTCTGGATACAATGTTTTAAACTTAACTGTTCAAACTAGATGATTAGGAACACTGTAAGACAATTTTCAGCAAGTTGCAGCATTGAAATACAGAAATAAGCACTTTTCCATAAACAAGCTCTAAATGATGTTTGATGCACTCTGGATACAATGTTTTAAACATAACTGTTCAAACTAGATGATTAGGAACACTGTAGACAGTTTTTAGCAAGTTGCAACATGGAAATACAGAAATAAGCACTTTTCCATAAACAAGCTCTAAATCGTGTTTGATGCACTCTGGATACAATGTTTTTAACTGTTCAAACTAGATGATTAGGAACACTGTAGACAATTTTCAGCAAGTTGCAACATTGAAATGCAGAAATAAGCACTTTTCCATAAACAAGCTCTAAATCATGATTGATGCACTCTGGATACAATGTTTTAAACTTAACTGTTCAAACATGATGATTAGGAACACTGTAAGACAATTTTCAGCAAGTTGCAGCATTGAAATACAGAAATAAGCACTTTTCCATAAACAAGCTCTAAATCATGATTGATGCACTCTGGATACAATGTTTTAAACATAACTGTTCAAACTAGATGATTTTAGGAACACTGGTAGACAATTTTCAGCAAGTTGCAACATTGAAATAAAGAAATAAGCACTTTTCCATAAACTAGCTCTAAATGATGTTTGATGCACTCTGGATACAATGTTTTAAACATAACTGTTCAAACTAGATGATTAGGAACACTGTAGACAATTTTCAGCAAGTTGCAACATTGAAATGCAGAAATAAGCACTTTTCCATAAACAAGCTCTAAATCATGATTGATGCACTCTGGATACAATGTTTTAAACATAACTGTTCAAACTAGATGATTTTAGGAACACTGGTAGACAATTTTCAGCAAGTTGCAACATTGAAATAAAGAAATAAGCACTTTTCCATAAACTAGCTCTAAATGATGTTTGATGCACTCTGGATACAATGTTTTAAACATAACTGTTCAAACTAGATGATTAGGAACACTGTAGACAATTTTCAGCAAGTTGCAACATTGAAATGCAGAAATAAGCACTTTTCCATAAACAAGCTCTAAATCATGATTGATGCACTCTGGATACAATGTTTTAAACTTAACTGTTCAAACTAGATGATTAGGAACACTGTAAGACAATTTTCAGCAAGTTGCAACATTGAAATGCAGAAATAAGCACTTTTCCATAAACAAGCTCTAAATCATGATTGATGCACTCTGGATACAATGTTTTAAACATAACTGTTCAAACTAGATGATTAGGAACACTGTAGACAATTTTCAGCAAGTTGCAACATTGAAATGCAGAAATAAGCACTTTTCCATAAACAAGCTCTCAATCATGATTGATGCACTCTGGATACAATGTTTTAAACATAACTGTTCAAACTAGATGATTAGGAACACTGTAGACAGTTTTTAGCAAGTTGCAACATGGAAATACAGAAATAAGCACTTTTCCATAAACAAGCTCTAAATCGTGTTTGATGCACTCTGGATACAATGTTTTTACAGAACTGTTCAAACTAGATGATTAGGAACACTGTAGACAATTTTCAGCAAGTTGCAACATTGAAATGCAGAAATAAGCACTTTTCCATAAACAAGCTCTAAATCATGATTGATGCACTCTGGATACAATGTTTTAAACTTAACTGTTCAAACTAGATGATTAGGAACACTGTAAGACAATTTTCAGCAAGTTGCAGCATTGAAATACAGAAATAAGCACTTTTCCATAAACAAGCTCTAAATGATGTTTGATGCACTCTGGATACAATGTTTTAAACATAACTGTTCAAACTAGATGATTAGGAACACTGTAGACAGTTTTTAGCAAGTTGCAACATGGAAATACAGAAATAAGCACTTTTCCATAAACAAGCTCTAAATCGTGTTTGATGCACTCTGGATACAATGTTTTTTACAGAACTGTTCAAACTAGATGATTAGGAACACTGTAGACAATTTTCAGCAAGTTGCAACATTGAAATGCAGAAATAAGCACTTTTCCATAAACAAGCTCTAAATCATGATTGATGCACTCTGGATACAATGTTTTAAACTTAACTGTTCAAACATGATGATTAGGAACACTGTAAGACAATTTTCAGCAAGTTGCAGCATTGAAATACAGAAATAAGCACTTTTCCATAAACAAGCTCTAAATCATGATTGATGCACTCTGGATACAATGTTTTAAACATAACTGTTCAAACTAGATGATTTTAGGAACACTGGTAGACAATTTTCAGCAAGTTGCAACATTGAAATAAAGAAATAAGCACTTTTCCATAAACTAGCTCTAAATGATGTTTGATGCACTCTGGATACAATGTTTTAAACATAACTGTTCAAACTAGATGATTAGGAACACTGTAGACAATTTTCAGCAAGTTGCAACATTGAAATGCAGAAATAAGCACTTTTCCATAAACAAGCTCTAAATCATGATTGATGCACTCTGGATACAATGTTTTAAACTTAACTGTTCAAACTAGATGATTAGGAACACTGTAAGACAATTTTCAGCAAGTTGCAACATTGAAATGCAGAAATAAGCACTTTTCCATAAACAAGCTCTAAATCATGATTGATGCACTCTGGATACAATGTTTTAAACATAACTGTTCAAACTAGATGATTAGGAACACTGTAGACAATTTTCAGCAAGTTGCAACATTGAAATGCAGAAATAAGCACTTTTCCATAAACAAGCTCTCAATCATGATTGATGCACTCTGGATACAATGTTTTAAACATAACTGTTCAAACTAGATGATTAGGAACACTGTAGACAGTTTTTAGCAAGTTGCAACATGGAAATACAGAAATAAGCACTTTTCCATAAACAAGCTCTAAATCGTGTTTGATGCACTCTGGATACAATGTTTTTTACAGAACTGTTCAAACTAGATGATTAGGAACACTGTAGACAATTTTCAGCAAGTTGCAACATTGAAATGCAGAAATAAGCACTTTTCCATAAACAAGCTCTAAATCATGATTGATGCACTCTGGATACAATGTTTTAAACTTAACTGTTCAAACTAGATGATTAGGAACACTGTAAGACAATTTTCAGCAAGTTGCAGCATTGAAATACAGAAATAAGCACTTTTCCATAAACAAGCTCTAAATGATGTTTGATGCACTCTGGATACAATGTTTTAAACATAACTGTTCAAACTAGATGATTAGGAACACTGTAGACAATTTTCAGCAAGTTGCAACATTGAAATGCAGAAATAAGCACTTTTCCATAAACAAGCTCTAAATCATGTTTTGATGCACTGGATGAAACTTGTTTTTGTTATGTTGAGATTGTTATTCGAGATGTTATGAAAACACTGTAGAATGCATAAATAAGCACTTTTCCATAAACAAGCTCTAAATCATGTTTGATGCACTGGATAAAACTTGTTTTTGTTATGTTGAGATTGTTATTCGAGATGTTATGAAAACACTGTAGAATGCATAAATAAGCACTTTTCCATAAACAAGCTCTAAATCATGTTTGATGCACTCTGGATAAAACTTTTTTGTTATGTTTATTCGAGATGTTATGAAAACATTGTAGAATGCAGAAATAAGCACTTTTCCATAAACAAGCTCTAAATCATGATTGATGCACTCTGGATACAATGTTTTAAACATAACTGTTCAAACTAGATGATTAGGAACACTGTAGACAATTTTCAGCAAGTTGCAACATTGAAATGCAGAAATAAGCACTTTTCCATAAACAAGCTCTAAATCATGATTGATGCACTCTGGATACAATGTTTTAAACATAACTGTTCAAACTAGATGATTAGGAACACTGTAGACAGTTTTTAGCAAGTTGCAACATGGAAATACAGAAATAAGCACTTTTCCATAAACAAGCTCTAAATCGTGTTTGATGCACTCTGGATACAATGTTTTTTACAGAACTGTTCAAACTAGATGATTAGGAACACTGTAGACAATTTTCAGCAAGTTGCAACATTGAAATGCAGAAATAAGCACTTTTCCATAAACAAGCTCTAAATCATGATTGATGCACTCTGGATACAATGTTTTAAACATAACTGTTCAAACTAGATGATTAGGAACACTGTAGACAGTTTTTAGCAAGTTGCAACATGGAAATACAGAAATAAGCACTTTTCCATAAACAAGCTCTAAATCGTGTTTGATGCACTCTGGATACAATGTTTTTTACAGAACTGTTCAAACTAGATGATTAGGAACACTGTAGACAATTTTCAGCAAGTTGCAACATTGAAATGCAGAAATAAGCACTTTTCCATAAACAAGCTCTAAATCATGATTGATGCACTCTGGATACAATGTTTTAAACTTAACTGTTCAAACTAGATGATTAGGAACACTGTAAGACAATTTTCAGCAAGTTGCAGCATTGAAATACAGAAATAAGCACTTTTCCATAAACAAGCTCTAAATCATGATTGATGCACTCTGGATACAATGTTTTAAACATAACTGTTCAAACTAGATGATTTTAGGAACACTGGTAGACAATTTTCAGCAAGTTGCAACATTGAAATAAAGAAATAAGCACTTTTCCATAAACTAGCTCTAAATGATGTTTGATGCACTCTGGATACAATGTTTTAAACATAACTGTTCAAACTAGATGATTAGGAACACTGTAGACAATTTTCAGCAAGTTGCAACATTGAAATGCAGAAATAAGCACTTTTCCATAAACAAGCTCTAAATCATGATTGATGCACTCTGGATACAATGTTTTAAACTTAACTGTTCAAACTAGATGATTAGGAACACTGTAAGACAATTTTCAGCAAGTTGCAGCATTGAAATACAGAAATAAGCACTTTTCCATAAACAAGCTCTAAATGATGTTTGATGCACTCTGGATACAATGTTTTAAACATAACTGTTCAAACTAGATGATTAGGAACACTGTAGACAATTTTCAGCAAGTTGCAACATTGAAATGCAGAAATAAGCACTTTTCCATAAACAAGCTCTCAATCATGATTGATGCACTCTGGATACAATGTTTTAAACATAACTGTTCAAACTAGATGATTAGGAACACTGTAGACAGTTTTTAGCAAGTTGCAACATGGAAATACAGAAATAAGCACTTTTCCATAAACAAGCTCTAAATCGTGTTTGATGCACTCTGGATACAATGTTTTTTACAGAACTGTTCAAACTAGATGATTAGGAACACTGTAGACAATTTTCAGCAAGTTGCAACATTGAAATGCAGAAATAAGCACTTTTCCATAAACAAGCTCTAAATCATGATTGATGCACTCTGGATACAATGTTTTAAACTTAACTGTTCAAACTAGATGATTAGGAACACTGTAAGACAATTTTCAGCAAGTTGCAGCATTGAAATACAGAAATAAGCACTTTTCCATAAACAAGCTCTAAATGATGTTTGATGCACTCTGGATACAATGTTTTAAACATAACTGTTCAAACTAGATGATTAGGAACACTGTAGACAGTTTTAGCAAGTTGCAGCATTGAACTACAAGAAATAACCACTTTTCCATAAACAAGCTCTAAATCATGTTTTGATGCACTGGATGAAACTTGTTTTTGTTATGTTGAGATTGTTATTCGAGATGTTATGAAAACACTGTAGAATGCATAAATAAGCACTTTTCCATAAACAAGCTCTAAATCATGTTTGATGCACTGGATAAAACTTGTTTTTGTTATGTTGAGATTGTTATTCGAGATGTTATGAAAACACTGTAGAATGCATAAATAAGCACTTTTCCATAAACAAGCTCTAAATCATGTTTGATGCACTCTGGATAAAACTTTTTTTGTTATGTTTATTCGAGATGTTATGAAAACATTGTAGAATGCAGAAATAAGCACTTTTCCATAAACAAGCTCTAAATCATGATTGATGCACTCTGGATACAATGTTTTAAACATAACTGTTCAAACTAGATGATTAGGAACACTGTAGACAATTTTCAGCAAGTTGCAACATTGAAATGCAGAAATAAGCACTTTTCCATAAACAAGCTCTAAATCATGATTGATGCACTCTGGATACAATGTTTTAAACATAACTGTTCAAACTAGATGATTAGGAACACTGTAGACAGTTTTTAGCAAGTTGCAACATGGAAATACAGAAATAAGCACTTTTCCATAAACAAGCTCTAAATCGTGTTTGATGCACTCTGGATACAATGTTTTTTACAGAACTGTTCAAACTAGATGATTAGGAACACTGTAGACAATTTTCAGCAAGTTGCAACATTGAAATGCAGAAATAAGCACTTTTCCATAAACAAGCTCTAAATCATGATTGATGCACTCTGGATACAATGTTTTAAACATAACTGTTCAAACTAGATGATTAGGAACACTGTAGACAATTTTCAGCAAGTTGCAACATTGAAATGCAGAAATAAGCACTTTTCCATAAACAAGCTCTAAATCATGATTGATGCACTCTGGATACAATGTTTTAAACATAACTGTTCAAACTAGATGATTAGGAACACTGTAGACAGTTTTTAGCAAGTTGCAACATGGAAATACAGAAATAAGCACTTTTCCATAAACAAGCTCTAAATCGTGTTTGATGCACTCTGGATACAATGTTTTAAACTTAACTGTTCAAACTAGATGATTAGGAACACTGTAAGACAATTTTCAGCAAGTTGCAGCATTGAAATACAGAAATAAGCACTTTTCCATAAACAAGCTCTAAATGATGTTTGATGCACTCTGGATACAATGTTTTAAACATAACTGTTCAAACTAGATGATTAGGAACACTGTAGACAATTTTCAGCAAGTTGCAACATTGAAATGCAGAAAGAAGCACTTTTCCATAAACAAGCTCTAAATCATGTTTTGATGCACTGGATGAAACTTGTTTTTGTTATGTTGAGATTGTTATTCGAGATGTTATGAAAACACTGTAGAATGCATAAATAAGCACTTTTCCATAAACAAGCTCTAAATCATGTTTGATGCACTGGATAAAACTTGTTTTTGTTATGTTGAGATTGTTATTCGAGATGTTATGAAAACACTGTAGAATGCATAAATAAGCACTTTTCCATAAACAAGCTCTAAATCATGTTTGATGCACTCTGGATAAAACTTTTTTGTTATGTTTATTCGAGATGTTATGAAAACATTGTAGAATGCAGAAATAAGCACTTTTCCATAAACAAGCTCTAAATCATGATTGATGCACTCTGGATACAATGTTTTAAACATAACTGTTCAAACTAGATGATTAGGAACACTGTAGACAATTTTCAGCAAGTTGCAACATTGAAATGCAGAAATAAGCACTTTTCCATAAACAAGCTCTAAATCATGATTGATGCACTCTGGATACAATGTTTTAAACATAACTGTTCAAACTAGATGATTAGGAACACTGTAGACAGTTTTTAGCAAGTTGCAACATGGAAATACAGAAATAAGCACTTTTCCATAAACAAGCTCTAAATCGTGTTTGATGCACTCTGGATACAATGTTTTTTACAGAACTGTTCAAACTAGATGATTAGGAACACTGTAGACAATTTTCAGCAAGTTGCAACATTGAAATGCAGAAATAAGCACTTTTCCATAAACAAGCTCTAAATCATGATTGATGCACTCTGGATACAATGTTTTAAACATAACTGTTCAAACTAGATGATTAGGAACACTGTAGACAATTTTCAGCAAGTTGCAACATTGAAATGCAGAAATAAGCACTTTTCCATAAACAAGCTCTAAATCATGATTGATGCACTCTGGATACAATGTTTTAAACATAACTGTTCAAACTAGATGATTAGGAACACTGTAGACAGTTTTTAGCAAGTTGCAACATGGAAATACAGAAATAAGCACTTTTCCATAAACAAGCTCTAAATCGTGTTTGATGCACTCTGGATACAATGTTTTTTACAGAACTGTTCAAACTAGATGATTAGGAACACTGTAGACAATTTTCAGCAAGTTGCAACATTGAAATGCAGAAATAAGCACTTTTCCATAAACAAGCTCTAAATCATGATTGATGCACTCTGGATACAATGTTTTAAACATAACTGTTCAAACTAGATGATTAGGAACACTGTAGACAATTTTCAGCAAGTTGCAACATTGAAATGCAGAAATAAGCACTTTTCCATAAACAAGCTCTCAATCATGATTGATGCACTCTGGATACAATGTTTTAAACATAACTGTTCAAACTAGATGATTAGGAACACTGTAGACAGTTTTTAGCAAGTTGCAACATGGAAATACAGAAATAAGCACTTTTCCATAAACAAGCTCTAAATCGTGTTTGATGCACTCTGGATACAATGTTTTTACAGAACTGTTCAAACTAGATGATTAGGAACACTGTAGACAATTTTCAGCAAGTTGCAACATTGAAATGCAGAAATAAGCACTTTTCCATAAACAAGCTCTAAATCATGATTGATGCACTCTGGATACAATGTTTTAAACATAACTGTTCAAACTAGATGATTAGGAACACTGTAGACAATTTTCAGCAAGTTGCAACATTGAAATGCAGAAATAAGCACTTTTCCATAAACAAGCTCTAAATCATGATTGATGCACTCTGGATACAATGTTTTAAACATAACTGTTCAAACTAGATGATTAGGAACACTGTAGACAGTTTTTAGCAAGTTGCAACATGGAAATACAGAAATAAGCACTTTTCCATAAACAAGCTCTAAATCGTGTTTGATGCACTCTGGATACAATGTTTTTACAGAACTGTTCAAACTAGATGATTAGGAACACTGTAGACAATTTTCAGCAAGTTGCAACATTGAAATGCAGAAATAAGCACTTTTCCATAAACAAGCTCTAAATCATGATTGATGCACTCTGGATACAATGTTTTAAACATAACTGTTCAAACTAGATGATTAGGAACACTGTAGACAATTTTCAGCAAGTTGCAACATTGAAATGCAGAAATAAGCACTTTTCCATAAACAAGCTCTCAATCATGATTGATGCACTCTGGATACAATGTTTTAAACATAACTGTTCAAACTAGATGATTAGGAACACTGTAGACAGTTTTTAGCAAGTTGCAACATGGAAATACAGAAATAAGCACTTTTCCATAAACAAGCTCTAAATCGTGTTTGATGCACTCTGGATACAATGTTTTTACAGAACTGTTCAAACTAGATGATTAGGAACACTGTAGACAATTTTCAGCAAGTTGCAACATTGAAATGCAGAAATAAGCACTTTTCCATAAACAAGCTCTAAATCATGATTGATGCACTCTGGATACAATGTTTTAAACTTAACTGTTCAAACTAGATGATTAGGAACACTGTAAGACAATTTTCAGCAAGTTGCAGCATTGAAATACAGAAATAAGCACTTTTCCATAAACAAGCTCTAAATGATGTTTGATGCACTCTGGATACAATGTTTTAAACATAACTGTTCAAACTAGATGATTAGGAACACTGTAGACAATTTTCAGCAAGTTGCAACATTGAAATGCAGAAAGAAGCACTTTTCCATAAACAAGCTCTAAATCATGTTTTGATGCACTGGATGAAACTTGTTTTTGTTATGTTGAGATTGTTATTCGAGATGTTATGAAAACACTGTAGAATGCATAAATAAGCACTTTTCCATAAACAAGCTCTAAATCATGTTTGATGCACTGGATAAAACTTGTTTTTGTTATGTTGAGATTGTTATTCGAGATGTTATGAAAACACTGTAGAATGCATAAATAAGCACTTTTCCATAAACAAGCTCTAAATCATGTTTGATGCACTCTGGATAAAACTTTTTTGTTATGTTTATTCGAGATGTTATGAAAACATTGTAGAATGCAGAAATAAGCACTTTTCCATAAACAAGCTCTAAATCATGATTGATGCACTCTGGATACAATGTTTTAAACATAACTGTTCAAACTAGATGATTAGGAACACTGTAGACAATTTTCAGCAAGTTGCAACATTGAAATGCAGAAATAAGCACTTTTCCATAAACAAGCTCTAAATCATGATTGATGCACTCTGGATACAATGTTTTAAACATAACTGTTCAAACTAGATGATTAGGAACACTGTAGACAGTTTTTAGCAAGTTGCAACATGGAAATACAGAAATAAGCACTTTTCCATAAACAAGCTCTAAATCGTGTTTGATGCACTCTGGATACAATGTTTTTTACAGAACTGTTCAAACTAGATGATTAGGAACACTGTAGACAATTTTCAGCAAGTTGCAACATTGAAATGCAGAAATAAGCACTTTTCCATAAACAAGCTCTAAATCATGATTGATGCACTCTGGATACAATGTTTTAAACATAACTGTTCAAACTAGATGATTAGGAACACTGTAGACAATTTTCAGCAAGTTGCAACATTGAAATGCAGAAATAAGCACTTTTCCATAAACAAGCTCTAAATCATGATTGATGCACTCTGGATACAATGTTTTAAACATAACTGTTCAAACTAGATGATTAGGAACACTGTAGACAGTTTTTAGCAAGTTGCAACATGGAAATACAGAAATAAGCACTTTTCCATAAACAAGCTCTAAATCATGTTTGATGCACTCTGGATACAATGTTTTTTACAGAACTGTTCAAACTAGATGATTAGGAACACTGTAGACAATTTTCAGCAAGTTGCAACATTGAAATGCAGAAATAAGCACTTTTCCATAAACAAGCTCTAAATCATGATTGATGCACTCTGGATACAATGTTTTAAACATAACTGTTCAAACTAGATGATTAGGAACACTGTAGACAATTTTCAGCAAGTTGCAACATTGAAATGCAGAAATAAGCACTTTTCCATAAACAAGCTCTAAATCATGATTGATGCACTCTGGATACAATGTTTTAAACATAACTGTTCAAACTAGATGATTAGGAACACTGTAGACAGTTTTTAGCAAGTTGCAACATGGAAATACAGAAATAAGCACTTTTCCATAAACAAGCTCTAAATCGTGTTTGATGCACTCTGGATACAATGTTTTAAACTTAACTGTTCAAACTAGATGATTAGGAACACTGTAAGACAATTTTCAGCAAGTTGCAACATTGAAATGCAGAAATAAGCACTTTTCCATAAACAAGCTCTAAATCATGATTGATGCACTCTGGATACAATGTTTTAAACTTAACTGTTCAAACTAGATGATTAGGAACACTGTAAGACAATTTTCAGCAAGTTGCAACATTGAAATGCAGAAATAAGCACTTTTCCATAAGCTCTAAATCATGTTTTGATGCACTGGATGAAACTTGTTTTTGTTATGTTGAGATTGTTATTCGAGATGTTATGAAAACACTGTAGAATGCATAAATAAGCACTTTTCCATAAACAAGCTCTAAATCATGATTGATGCACTCTGGATACAATGTTTTAAACATAACTGTTCAAACTAGATGATTAGGAACACTGTAGACAGTTTTTAGCAAGTTGCAACATGGAAATACAGAAATAAGCACTTTTCCATAAACAAGCTCTAAATCGTGTTTGATGCACTCTGGTGCACATGATTTAGAGCTTGTTTATGGAAAAATGTTTTTTACAGAACTGTTCAAACTAGATGATTAGGAACACTGTGGACAATTTTCAGCAAGTTGCAGCATTGAACTACAGAAATAACCACTTTTCCATAAACAAGCTCTAAATCATGTTTTGATGCACTGGATGAAACTTGTTTTTGTTATGTTGAGATTGTTATTCGAGATGTTATGAAAACACTGTAGAATGCATAAATAAGCACTTTTCCATAAACAAGCTCTAAATCATGTTTGATGCACTGGATAAAACTTGTTTTTGTTATGTTGAGATTGTTATTCGAGATGTTATGAAAACACTGTAGAATGCATAAATAAGCACTTTTCCATAAACAAGCTCTAAATCATGTTTGATGCACTCTGGATAAAACTTTTTTGTTATGTTTATTCGAGATGTTATGAAAACATTGTAGAATGCAGAAATAAGCACTTTTCCATAAACAAGCTCTAAATCATGATTGATGCACTCTGGATACAATGTTTTAAACATAACTGTTCAAACTAGATGATTAGGAACACTGTAGACAGTTTTTAGCAAGTTGCAACATGGAAATACAGAAATAAGCACTTTTCCATAAACAAGCTCTAAATCGTGTTTGATGCACTCTGGATACAATGTTTTTACAGAACTGTTCAAACTAGATGATTAGGAACACTGTAGACAATTTTCAGCAAGTTGCAACATTGAAATGCAGAAATAAGCACTTTTCCATAAACAAGCTCTAAATCATGATTGATGCACTCTGGATACAATGTTTTAAACATAACTGTTCAAACTAGATGATTAGGAACACTGTAGACAATTTTCAGCAAGTTGCAACATTGAAATGCAGAAATAAGCACTTTTCCATAAACAAGCTCTAAATCATGATTGATGCACTCTGGATACAATGTTTTAAACATAACTGTTCAAACTAGATGATTAGGAACACTGTAGACAGTTTTTAGCAAGTTGCAACATGGAAATACAGAAATAAGCACTTTTCCATAAACAAGCTCTAAATCGTGTTTGATGCACTCTGGATACAATGTTTTTTACAGAACTGTTCAAACTAGATGATTAGGAACACTGTAGACAATTTTCAGCAAGTTGCAACATTGAAATGCAGAAATAAGCACTTTTCCATAAACAAGCTCTAAATCATGATTGATGCACTCTGGATACAATGTTTTAAACATAACTGTTCAAACTAGATGATTAGGAACACTGTAGACAATTTTCAGCAAGTTGCAACATTGAAATGCAGAAATAAGCACTTTTCCATAAACAAGCTCTAAATCATGATTGATGCACTCTGGATACAATGTTTTAAACATAACTGTTCAAACTAGATGATTAGGAACACTGTAGACAGTTTTTAGCAAGTTGCAACATGGAAATACAGAAATAAGCACTTTTCCATAAACAAGCTCTAAATCGTGTTTGATGCACTCTGGATACAATGTTTTTTACAGAACTGTTCAAACTAGATGATTAGGAACACTGTAGACAATTTTCAGCAAGTTGCAACATTGAAATGCAGAAATAAGCACTTTTCCATAAACAAGCTCTAAATCATGATTGATGCACTCTGGATACAATGTTTTAAACATAACTGTTCAAACTAGATGATTAGGAACACTGTAGACAGTTTTTAGCAAGTTGCAACATGGAAATACAGAAATAAGCACTTTTCCATAAACAAGCTCTAAATCGTGTTTGATGCACTCTGGATACAATGTTTTTACAGAACTGTTCAAACTAGATGATTAGGAACACTGTAGACAATTTTCAGCAAGTTGCAACATTGAAATGCAGAAATAAGCACTTTTCCATAAACAAGCTCTAAATCATGATTGATGCACTCTGGATACAATGTTTTAAACATAACTGTTCAAACTAGATGATTAGGAACACTGTAGACAATTTTCAGCAAGTTGCAACATTGAAATGCAGAAATAAGCACTTTTCCATAAACAAGCTCTAAATCATGATTGATGCACTCTGGATACAATGTTTTAAACATAACTGTTCAAACTAGATGATTAGGAACACTGTAGACAGTTTTTAGCAAGTTGCAACATGGAAATACAGAAATAAGCACTTTTCCATAAACAAGCTCTAAATCGTGTTTGATGCACTCTGGATACAATGTTTTAAACTTAACTGTTCAAACTAGATGATTAGGAACACTGTAAGACAATTTTCAGCAAGTTGCAACATTGAAATGCAGAAATAAGCACTTTTCCATAAACAAGCTCTAAATCATGATTGATGCACTCTGGATACAATGTTTTAAACTTAACTGTTCAAACTAGATGATTAGGAACACTGTAAGACAATTTTCAGCAAGTTGCAACATTGAAATGCAGAAATAAGCACTTTTCCATAAGCTCTAAATCATGTTTTGATGCACTGGATGAAACTTGTTTTTGTTATGTTGAGATTGTTATTCGAGATGTTATGAAAACACTGTAGAATGCATAAATAAGCACTTTTCCATAAACAAGCTCTAAATCATGATTGATGCACTCTGGATACAATGTTTTAAACATAACTGTTCAAACTAGATGATTAGGAACACTGTAGACAGTTTTTAGCAAGTTGCAACATGGAAATACAGAAATAAGCACTTTTCCATAAACAAGCTCTAAATCGTGTTTGATGCACTCTGGTGCACATGATTTAGAGCTTGTTTATGGAAAAATGTTTTTTACAGAACTGTTCAAACTAGATGATTAGGAACACTGTGGACAATTTTCAGCAAGTTGCAGCATTGAACTACAGAAATAACCACTTTTCCATAAACAAGCTCTAAATCATGTTTTGATGCACTGGATGAAACTTGTTTTTGTTATGTTGAGATTGTTATTCGAGATGTTATGAAAACACTGTAGAATGCATAAATAAGCACTTTTCCATAAACAAGCTCTAAATCATGTTTGATGCACTGGATAAAACTTGTTTTTGTTATGTTGAGATTGTTATTCGAGATGTTATGAAAACACTGTAGAATGCATAAATAAGCACTTTTCCATAAACAAGCTCTAAATCATGTTTGATGCACTCTGGATAAAACTTTTTGTTATGTTTATTCGAGATGTTATGAAAACATTGTAGAATGCAGAAATAAGCACTTTTCCATAAACAAGCTCTAAATCATGATTGATGCACTCTGGATACAATGTTTTAAACATAACTGTTCAAACTAGATGATTAGGAACACTGTAGACAGTTTTTAGCAAGTTGCAACATGGAAATACAGAAATAAGCACTTTTCCATAAACAAGCTCTAAATCGTGTTTGATGCACTCTGGATACAATGTTTTTTACAGAACTGTTCAAACTAGATGATTAGGAACACTGTAGACAATTTTCAGCAAGTTGCAACATTGAAATGCAGAAATAAGCACTTTTCCATAAACAAGCTCTAAATCATGATTGATGCACTCTGGATACAATGTTTTAAACATAACTGTTCAAACTAGATGATTAGGAACACTGTAGACAATTTTCAGCAAGTTGCAACATTGAAATGCAGAAATAAGCACTTTTCCATAAACAAGCTCTAAATCATGATTGATGCACTCTGGATACAATGTTTTAAACATAACTGTTCAAACTAGATGATTAGGAACACTGTAGACAGTTTTAGCAAGTTGCAACATGGAAATACAGAAATAAGCACTTTTCCATAAACAAGCTCTAAATCGTGTTTGATGCACTCTGGATACAATGTTTTTACAGAACTGTTCAAACTAGATGATTAGGAACACTGTAGACAATTTTCAGCAAGTTGCAACATTGAAATGCAGAAATAAGCACTTTTCCATAAACAAGCTCTAAATCATGATTGATGCACTCTGGATACAATGTTTTAAACATAACTGTTCAAACTAGATGATTAGGAACACTGTAGACAATTTTCAGCAAGTTGCAACATTGAAATGCAGAAATAAGCACTTTTCCATAAACAAGCTCTAAATCATGATTGATGCACTCTGGATACAATGTTTTAAACATAACTGTTCAAACTAGATGATTAGGAACACTGTAGACAGTTTTTAGCAAGTTGCAACATGGAAATACAGAAATAAGCACTTTTCCATAAACAAGCTCTAAATCGTGTTTGATGCACTCTGGATACAATGTTTTTTACAGAACTGTTCAAACTAGATGATTAGGAACACTGTAGACAATTTTCAGCAAGTTGCAACATTGAAATGCAGAAATAAGCACTTTTCCATAAACAAGCTCTAAATCATGATTGATGCACTCTGGATACAATGTTTTAAACATAACTGTTCAAACTAGATGATTAGGAACACTGTAGACAGTTTTTAGCAAGTTGCAATATGGAAATACAGAAATAAGCACTTTTCCATAAACAAGCTCTAAATCGTGTTTGATGCACTCTGGATACAATGTTTTAAACTTAACTGTTCAAACTAGATGATTAGGAACACTGTAAGACAATTTTCAGCAAGTTGCAACATTGAAATGCAGAAATAAGCACTTTTCCATAAACAAGCTCTAAATCATGATTGATGCACTCTGGATACAATGTTTTAAACTTAACTGTTCAAACTAGATGATTAGGAACACTGTAAGACAATTTTCAGCAAGTTGCAGCATTGAACTACAGAAATAACCACTTTTCCATAAACAAGCTCTAAATCATGTTTTGATGCACTGGATGAAACTTGTTTTTGTTATGTTGAGATTGTTATTCGAGATGTTATGAAAACACTGTAGAATGCATAAATAAGCACTTTTCCATAAACAAGCTCTAAATCATGTTTGATGCACTGGATAAAACTTGTTTTTGTTATGTTGAGATTGTTATTCGAGATGTTATGAAAACACTGTAGAATGCATAAATAAGCACTTTTCCATAAACAAGCTCTAAATCATGTTTGATGCACTCTGGATAAAACTTTTTTTGTTATGTTTATTCGAGATGTTATGAAAACATTGTAGAATGCAGAAATAAGCACTTTTCCATAAACAAGCTCTAAATCATGATTGATGCACTCTGGATACAATGTTTTAAACATAACTGTTCAAACTAGATGATTAGGAACACTGTAGACAGTTTTTAGCAAGTTGCAACATGGAAATACAGAAATAAGCACTTTTCCATAAACAAGCTCTAAATCGTGTTTGATGCACTCTGGATACAATGTTTTTTACAGAACTGTTCAAACTAGATGATTAGGAACACTGTAGACAATTTTCAGCAAGTTGCAACATTGAAATGCAGAAATAAGCACTTTTCCATAAACAAGCTCTAAATCATGATTGATGCACTCTGGATACAATGTTTTAAACATAACTGTTCAAACTAGATGATTAGGAACACTGTAGACAATTTTCAGCAAGTTGCAACATTGAAATGCAGAAATAAGCACTTTTCCATAAACAAGCTCTAAATCATGATTGATGCACTCTGGATACAATGTTTTAAACATAACTGTTCAAACTAGATGATTAGGAACACTGTAGACAGTTTTTAGCAAGTTGCAACATGGAAATACAGAAATAAGCACTTTTCCATAAACAAGCTCTAAATCGTGTTTGATGCACTCTGGATACAATGTTTTTACAGAACTGTTCAAACTAGATGATTAGGAACACTGTAGACAATTTTCAGCAAGTTGCAACATTGAAATGCAGAAATAAGCACTTTTCCATAAACAAGCTCTAAATCATGATTGATGCACTCTGGATACAATGTTTTAAACATAACTGTTCAAACTAGATGATTAGGAACACTGTAGACAATTTTCAGCAAGTTGCAACATTGAAATGCAGAAATAAGCACTTTTCCATAAACAAGCTCTAAATCATGATTGATGCACTCTGGATACAATGTTTTAAACATAACTGTTCAAACTAGATGATTAGGAACACTGTAGACAGTTTTTAGCAAGTTGCAACATGGAAATACAGAAATAAGCACTTTTCCATAAACAAGCTCTAAATCGTGTTTGATGCACTCTGGATACAATGTTTTTTACAGAACTGTTCAAACTAGATGATTAGGAACACTGTAGACAATTTTCAGCAAGTTGCAACATTGAAATGCAGAAATAAGCACTTTTCCATAAACAAGCTCTAAATCATGATTGATGCACTCTGGATACAATGTTTTAAACATAACTGTTCAAACTAGATGATTAGGAACACTGTAGACAGTTTTTAGCAAGTTGCAACATGGAAATACAGAAATAAGCACTTTTCCATAAACAAGCTCTAAATCGTGTTTGATGCACTCTGGATACAATGTTTTAAACTTAACTGTTCAAACTAGATGATTAGGAACACTGTAAGACAATTTTCAGCAAGTTGCAACATTGAAATGCAGAAATAAGCACTTTTCCATAAACAAGCTCTAAATCATGATTGATGCACTCTGGATACAATGTTTTAAACTTAACTGTTCAAACTAGATGATTAGGAACACTGTAAGACAATTTTCAGCAAGTTGCAACATTGAAATGCAGAAATAAGCACTTTTCCATAAGCTCTAAATCATGTTTTGATGCACTGGATGAAACTTGTTTTTGTTATGTTGAGATTGTTATTCGAGATGTTATGAAAACACTGTAGAATGCATAAATAAGCACTTTTCCATAAACAAGCTCTAAATCATGTTTGATGCACTCTGGATAAAACTTTTTTTTTTTGTTATGTTTATTCGAGATGTTATGAAAACACTGTAGAATGCAGAAATAAGCACTTTTCCATAAACAAGCTCTAAATCATGATTGATGCACTCTGGATACAATGTTTTAAACATAACTGTTCAAACTAGATGATTAGGAACACTGTAGACAGTTTTTAGCAAGTTGCAACATGGAAATACAGAAATAAGCACTTTTCCATAAACAAGCTCTAAATCGTGTTTGATGCACTCTGGATACAATGTTTTTTACAGAACTGTTCAAACTAGATGATTAGGAACACTGTGGACAATTTTCAGCAAGTTGCAGCATTGAACTACAGAAATAACCACTTTTCCATAAACAAGCTCTAAATCATGTTTTGATGCACTGGATGAAACTTGTTTTTGTTATGTTGAGATTGTTATTCGAGATGTTATGAAAACACTGTAGAATGCATAAATAAGCACTTTTCCATAAACAAGCTCTAAATCATGTTTGATGCACTCTGGATAAAACTTTTTTGTTATGTTTATTCGAGATGTTATGAAAACACTGTAGAATGCAGAAATAAGCACTTTTCCATAAACAAGCTCTAAATCATGATTGATGCACTCTGGATACAATGTTTTAAACATAACTGTTCAAACTAGATGATTAGGAACACTGTAGACAATTTTCAGCAAGTTGCAACATTGAAATGCAGAAATAAGCACTTTTCCATAAACAAGCTCTAAATCATGATTGATGCACTGGATGAAACTTGTTTTTGTTATGTTGAGATTGTTATTCGAGATGTTATGAAAACACTGTAGAATGCGTAAATAAGCACTTTTCCATAAACAAGCTCTAAATCATGTTTGATGCACTCTGGATAAAACTTTTTTGTTATGTTTATTCGAGATGTTATGAAAACACTGTAGAATGCAGAAATAAGCACTTTTCCATAAACAAGCTCTAAATCATGATTGATGCACTCTGGATACAATGTTTTAAACATAACTGTTCAAACTAGATGATTAGGAACACTGGTAGACAATTTTCAGCAAGTTGCAGCATTGAAATACAGAAATAAGCACTTTTCCATAAACAAGCTCTAAATGATGTTTGATGCACTCTGGATACAATGTTTTAAACATAACTGTTCAAACTAGATGATTAGGAACACTGTAGACAGTTTTTAGCAAGTTGCAACATGGAAATACAGAAATAAGCACTTTTCCATAAACAAGCTCTAAATCGTGTTTGATGCACTCTGGATACAATGTTTTTTACAGAACTGTTCAAACTAGATGATTAGGAACACTGTGGACAATTTTCAGCAAGTTGCAGCATTGAACTACAGAAATAAGCACTTTTCCATAAACAAGCTCTAAATCATGTTTTGATGCACTGGATGAAACTTGTTTTTGTTATGTTGAGATTGTTATTCGAGATGTTATGAAAACACTGTAGAATGCATAAATAAGCACTTTTCCATAAACAAGCTCTAAATCATGTTTGATGCATTCAGGATAAAACTTTTTTTGTTATGTTTTATTCGAGATGTTATGAAAACACTGTAGAATGCATAAATAAGCACTTTTCCATAAACAAGGTCTAAATCATGTTTGATGCACTCTGAATACAATGTTTTAAACATAACTGTTCAAACTAGATGATTAGGAACACTGTGTAGACCATTTTCAGCAAGTTGCAGCATTGAACTACAGAAATAAGCACTTTTCCATAAACAAGCTCTAAATCATGTTTTGATGCACTGGATGAAACTTGTTTTTGTTATGTTGAGATTGTTATTCGAGATGTTATGAAAACACTGTAGAATGCATAAATAAGCACTTTTCCATAAACAAGCTCTAAATCATGTTTGATGCACTCTGGATAAAACTTTTTTGTTATGTTTATTCGAGATGTTATGAAAACACTGTAGAATGCAGAAATAAGCACTTTTCCATAAACAAGCTCTAAATGATGTTTGATGCTTGTTCAAACTAGATGATTAGGAACACTGTAGACAATTTTCAGCAAGTTGCAACATTGAAATGCAGAAATAAGCACTTTTCCATAAACAAGCTCTAAATCATGATTGATGCACTCTGGATACAATGTTTTAAACATAACTGTTCAAACTATTTGATTAGGAACACTAGACAGTTTTTAGCAAGTTGCAACATGGAAATACAGAAATAAGCACTTTTCCATAAACAAGCTCTAAATCGTGTTTGATGCACTCTGGATACAATGTTTTTACAGAACTGTTCAAACTGGAGTAATTGGGAACACTGGAGACAATTTTCAACAATTGCAGCATTGAAATACGGAAATAAGCACTTTCCATAAACAAGCTCTAAATCATAAAATTTGCAGCAGAATTTGTCTCTATCAGTTTGCACATCGAGAGACTGAAATTTTTCCCATTCCTCCTTGCAAAACAGCTCGAGCTCAGTGAGGTTGGATGGAGAGCATTTGTGAACAGCAGTTTTCAGTTCTTTCCACAGATTCTCGATTGGATTCAGGTCTGGACTTTGACTTGCCATTCTAACACCTGGATATGTTTATTTTTGAACCATTCCATTGTAGATT